>NW_026020564.1:4050523-4065332 GCF_900185275.1 Solanum verrucosum
TAATATTGAATATTTGTTCTTTACACTACTAAAAAAACAGTGAATACCGACCTCCGGAGGTCGGTATTCCCTGAAATACCGACCTAAAACCGACATCCCAGCTTAGGTCGGAAAAAGCTTGGTCGCTATTCAATACCGACCTCTGGAGGTCGGTATTTACTGACCTCTCGAGGTCGGTTTTTATTTTATGTCAGAATATTCATTTTTTTAAATTCCGACCTCTGGAGGTTGGTATTTTTATTTTTGTAATGTTGAAATTCCGACCTCCGAAGGTCGGTATTTTTATTTTTGTATTTTTGAAATTCCGACCTCCGGAGGTCGATATTTTTATTTTTGTAATGTTGAAATTCCGACCTCCGGAGGTCGGTATTTTTATTTTTGTAATGTTGAAATTCCGACCTCCAGAGGTCGGTATTTTTATTTTTGTAATGTTGAAATTCCGACCTCCAGAGGTCGGTATTTTTATTTTTGTAATGTTGAAATTCCGACCTCCGGAGGTCGGTATTTTTATTTTTGTAATGTTGAAATTCCGACCTCCGGTGGTCGGTATTTTTATTTTTGTAATGTTGAAATTCCGACCTCCGGAGGTCGGTATTTTTATTTTTGTAATGTTGAAATTCCGACCTCCAGAGGTCGGTATTTTTATTTTTGTAATGTTGAAATTCCGACTTCTGGAGGTCGATATTTTTATTTTTGTAATGTTGAAATTCCGACCTCCGGAGGTCGGTATTTTTATTTTTGTAATGTTGAAATTCCGACCTCCGGAGGTCGGTATTTTTATTTTTTATTTTTGAAATTTCGACCTCCGGAGGTCGATTTTATGCTGCAAAACAGGCAGCAAATTGCTGCAATTTTTAGTTGCTCACCTGCATATTTATACCAAAACAACCCAAAGCCAAATAAACTTCATCCAACCAAAACAACCTAAAGCCAAATAAAATTCATCCAACCAAAACAACCCAAAGCCAAATAAACTTCATCCAACCAAAACAACACAATATTTTCAACATATACAAACTATTTCAAAATAAAACTTCATCCAACTTCAAAATAAACTAAAATACGATCAAATTAAACAATTCTAAAAATATAGAAGTCTAAAATGTCAAATAGATACAACTACTCTTCATCACCCTCACTCTCCTTATCATTCTCATCACCCTCCTGATCAGATCCATCACTGCTAGCCGGACATGGAGGAAGAATATTTCCTGATTCAAAAAGAAAAGTTAGTTGGGCCTGAAGCGCTGCATACCTGTTGTGACTACAAAACTTACAAGACTCTAGATTGACATCCTCCTTATAGTATAACATGCAACCTTTTTCACAACAATCAATTCTTATCGAGGAGAGTCCTAACTTAGACACCAATGCATTTGCTTTATAATAAGAATCAGGAATCTCTACATTGGGATCAACTAATTCCTTCATAAGTTCTATCATAGAGTCCATTGCTCTTTGAGAAATATTATTGTCAGATTTGATACTTAACAATCTAATTGCAACAGACAATTTAGAGTGTTGGCTCCCGTTGAACAAAGGACTACTACAATCACGCAATTGTTCATAAAAGATGTTTGCTTCTTCATTAGGAGCTTCTTCTACATTTTCTCCTTGTTCAAAATCAGAATGCATCCCAAAAGCATCATTAATCATATCTGAAATTCTAGAACCTTGGAAATAATTATGCTCGGTAGATCTACTACTTTCACCGACAACAAAGTTATTAAACATAGTGTCACTTTCAACCTCACCATGGCTAGTCCAAACTATATACCCTGGTTTGAATCCATTCATCATAAGATGCATAGCAACAGTCTCTGTTGTATGATATCTCACATTTTCACAATTAACACACGGACACCTAATCAATCTTGAATTTAAAAAATCATCAAGTGTCATTGCATGATTTATAAATCTAGTGACACCTTCTGCAAATTCTAGAATCATACCCGCTTGACCAGGATTTTTTCTATTATACATCCAACTACGATCAGGATTCATGTACACAAACAATAATGATAATTTTAATTCCATCAACTAAATAACATTTGAATTTATTTAAACAACTTAACCGCTTTCTAAGTCTAACTAGTTTTGACATATTTATTTTAACATATTTAAACAACTTAACAACTTTAACTAGTTTAGTTTTGACTTAATTCGAACAACTAAATCCACCAACTAAACCACAATATTTATTTTAACTTATTTAAACAAACTTAACTTTTTAACTTTAACTACATTAGTTTTGACTTAATTCCAACAACTAAATTCACTAACTAAACCGACATTATTTATTTTAACTTATTTAAACAACATAACAACTTTTGAACTTTAACTACATTAGTTTTGACTTAATTCCAACAACTAAATTCACTAACTAAACCGACATTATTTATTTTAACTTATATAAACAACATAACAACTTTAACTAGTTTAGTTTTGACTTAATACAACAACTAAATCCACCAACTAAATCACATTATTTATTTTAATTTATCTAAACAACTTAACAACTTTTTAACTTTAACTACATTAGTTTTGACTTAATTCCAACAACTAAATCTATCAACAAAACCACATTATTTAATTTAACTTATTTAAACAACTTAACAACTTTATAACTTTAACAACTTAACAACTTTTTAAAGCTAAGTGTCAACACTAGATGGACACAAATCGATCTTCCAAGAAAATCAATTTTGTCATCAATAGGATCAACTAGTGTTGATATTTATGCTTAACAAATTTATTATTTCTAAATTTAAAGCTAAGTGTCAACACTAGATGGACACAAATCGATCTTGCAAGAAAATCAATTTTGTCATCAATAGGATCAACTAGTGTTGATACTTATGCTTAACAAACACATTATTCCTAAATTAAAGCTTAATAGCAACACTAGATGGACACAAATCGATCTTGCAAGAAAATCAATTTTGTCATCAATAGGATCAACTAGTGTTGATATTTATGCTTAACAAATTTATTATTTCTAAATTTAAAGCTAAGTGTCAACACTAGATGGACACAAATCGATCTTGCAAGAAAATCAATTTTGTCATCAATAGGATCAACTAGTGTTGATACTTATGCTTAACAAACACATTATTCCTAAATTAAAGCTTAATAGCAACACTAGATGGACACAAATCGATCTTGCAAGAAAATCAATTTTGTCATCAATAAGATCAACTAGTGTTGATATTTATGCTTAACAAATATATTATTTCTAAATTTAAAGCTAAGTGTCAACACTAGATGGACATAAATCAATCTTGCAAGAAAATCAATTTTGTCATCAATAGGATCAACTAGTGTTGGTACTTATGCTTAACAAATATATTATTTCTAACTTTAAAGCTAAGTGTCAACACTAGATGGACACAAATCGATCTTGTAAGAAAATCAATTTTGTCATCAATAGGATCAACTAGTGTTGGTACTTATGCTTACCAAATATATTATTTCTAAATTTAAAGCTACGTATCAATACTACATGGACACAAACACATTATTGAAAACAATTGTACTTGAACTTTAGAAATTTAGAAGCACCAACCTTATCTCCTACTTTGATGAAAGAAGCAATATAGTCTTATATCAACTTTTTTAGATGTTGAGCTTCCTCAGTTGCCTAGCACGAAAAGTTCTAAAATTAGTTATATATAAACTTCAAATCCAAGAATATTAGCAAGTTTTAATAAGTTCAAGTTTTCAATTCAAGTTCATATCTAATTTCTAAAATTAATTAGTTATATATTCAAGCTAATTAGTTCCAAGTTCAAGTTCTAATTTCAAGTTCAAGTCTAAGTTCAACTTCAAATTTTAAGTTCATATTCTAAGTTCAAGTTCAAGTTCAAGTTCTAATTTCAAGTTCAAGTTCTAAGTTCAAGTTCAAATTCTAATTTCAAGTTCAAGTTCTAAGTTCAAGTTCAAGTTCTAATTTCAAGTTCAAGTTCTAATTTCAAGTTCAAATTCTAAGTTCAAGTTCTAATTTCAAGTTCTAAGTTCTAAGTTCAAGTTCTAAGTTCTAAGTTCAAGTTCAAGTTTTAATTTCAAGTTCCAAGTTCAAGTTCAAGTTCTAAGTTCAAGTTCAGGTTCTAAATTTATGTTCAAGTTCTAATTTCAAGTTCAAGTTCAAGTTCTAAGTTCAAGTTCAAGTTCTAATTTCAAGTTCAAGTTCTAAGTTCAAGTTCAAATTCTAAGTTCAAGTTCAAGCTCTAAGTTCAAGTTCAAGTTCTAATTTCAAGTTGAAGTTCTAAGTTGAAGTTGAAGTTCTAAGTTCATGTTCAAGTTCTAACTTCATGTTCAAGTTCTAATTTCAAGTTCAAGTTCTAATTTCAAGTTCAAGTTCTAAGTTCTAAGTTCTAAGTTCTAGTTCAAGTTCAAGTTCAAGATCAAGTTCTAAGTGTTGACACCTAATTTTGACCCTCCACGATGGAAATTAATTTGTGAGCTTCTTAAGCTCCGAACGATTTGAAATAATTGACCTTATAAAATTCAAAATATTTTCAAATTAGTTTTATGTGATTTTGTCACTTTCTGGAACTCTTAATATATATATATATATATATATATATATATATATATATATATATATATATATATATTTATATATTTATATATTTATATTATATTATAATTAGTATATTTTATGAATATTCAAAAATCGTCTCAAAATAGATTTTAACTTTAATTGAATATTTGGTTAATTAGTTTAGTTATATAATAATTTACATTCTTGAAATAATTAGTTTATAATTAAGTTAACGATTATATTTCGTTGAGTTAAGAAGCTCATTGATTAATTTGTATTAATTCGTTTTATCTCAAGTTTGGCCAATTCATCGTGTAATACTTTTTCCATAATAATTGAGAGGTCTCCAAATGTTGACAAATCTAACAACAACAATAATTGGGCCCTTTTTATCTTAATCAACCCAAATCCCCAACCCCATTCACATTCCAGCCCACCAAGATTTCCCATTTTTTCTAATCCTAATTCCTAATTACAGCGGCCCACACTTTTCATTCCAACCGACCCATCTCCAGCAGCAATAACCCCTGACCCGGCCCCATCCCCTTTGCCCTTTAATTCCACGCTAACAGCAACTATTCCAAGCGACAAGAACAGCTAGCGGACGACGTCTTCATAATTTCCGTCAATTAGACGGAAAGCGGTAGCAGCGTCAATGTGCAGAAAGAGTACTCTGCCCTTCTTGTCGTCTTCTTCACGTCCCTCTCCTGGCAGCAGCACGCGCTTCTCACCATTTCCTCTTTCAGAATGGTTTGGAATCTGCGGAAAATAGGTGTTTTGCTCTAATGGTGAAAGGTTTTTTTTTCGAATTTGAATTTTCGAAATGGGCCTTTTCTATTCGGACTTGGGAGCCCTTCACCCTTTTTTCCGAACCCTAATGCCCTTCTATATATTGCTTGTCATTCACTGTGGAGGGGGAGGATTTTTTTTTTTGGTGAGAAAAGTGGGTAGATTTTTAGTCGAAAATCCTCTACTAAGGCAGGGGTTGGAAAAAGGTTGGAAGAAACAAACGAATATACAGTGAGGGAGACACAAGAAAAATCTGAAACTACAGAATATAAATTAGGAGAAGCATATAGGGTGATAGTGTTCATATTGCTGAAGTTTCCGGGTCACTTGTTTTTAATCCAAGTTTTCCGTTAGGGTTTCTCGCTTGTGGTGTTGGGAGGCTCCTGTCCAGCTCGTTCGATCCTCGGTTCGCTGCCCGGAAAGAGGTAATTTCTTCCTCGAATCGTTATGTTTGCTCTAACCAGTTTAAGCTCTCTATTTGAATGCTCCTAAGTTATAGTTTAGCTTTTCACGTAGAATGGTGGATTGTTTAATTAAATTATATGCTCTTGCTGAAATCTCGGCTATTGTTTTATTAAAATATGGCTGAAACTCTCTAGTGTTTAGTTCGTTTTGGTCGACTGTTAGCATTTTGTTGTCTTCGTTGCCTCAAATGTTGAATCTGCTTTGATTTCTTAATTTATCTCCTCGTTATTTATCAAGTTGTGTAGTCTATAACTGCTTGGATCTCATTGTCATCATGCTCGAGTATTGCAAAATTTGATCAGTGAGGTGCGATTATAGCTTTGATAAGATGTGGTGTTTTATGTTAAGTTTTCATTTTAGCTCTTAACATCCTGTTTAGGCGCTTTTTGTTTTTGAAACTAAAATTACCCTTTGTATTTAATGTAGTTATGTTATGTTACATGATGCATGGTCAATTTGAATACGGGTTTGTCTTGAAAATCGTCTTTGTTCACTGAAGGCTTTCATCCATGTGAAAGATGTAGGCTGTTTTACCTGTTGTTTGTTGAATATGACAACTTATTTTCTCCATTTTTTCTCATTCTCATGATTGTTCTATTGTTCCGTATGTCATGTTTGAATCGAATTCACGTCTCCATTTTGTCCAGAAAAAATGCTTGTTAGTTGCGGTTGATCTAAAGAAGAAGAATAAAAAAAAAAAAAAGATGTGAAGTTCCTTTAGTTGAAAAATGCTTCAGTTCTTATTTTTTATTTTTTTTTCTTTTCAACATGGATGCTTGTTTCCCTTTTGCTTGTCTCTATCCTTAACCTGTTCAACATATATGTTCGGCCAACTTGGCGATTGATCGGAAGTAGCCAGTGTCTATTGTTTTCCTTAGAATAAAATTGTAGCTTTGGTTTGAGTCATTGCCAATTGTTCAATGCTTTGCAACTTAGAAATCAACTTTCCAGTATGTCCTTTTGCTAGTTAAAACCTGGTAATCTCATCTATTCCATCTAGATTACGATATTTCTTCAATATGGAATACATGTTTCTATGATTAGCAGTATATGTTCCTTTCCAGTTTATATGTTATGGCTTCTTTTTTTTTTAAATTTCGGTGCATCAAGTTGTCGGCAGTGACATGATTAATTGACCCTCGATCTGATTCAATTTTAAATAACTCGTTGTGGTTGAACTAATTGTTCCAAATTTTGATGTGATTAAGGCATATGGGTAGGCTAAATCATTTCAAAATATATATGTGTATATATTTAAATAACGTGAGATGGGGCCATTAAGGCACATGGGTAGGCTAAATCATTTCAATATATATATATATATATATATATATATATATATTTCTTCCTTTTTCTGCTTCGAACCTGCCAGTGGTTCCCCACACTTATCCAATCCATCATTCTTTATTCTCTTAGGCCTAAGGTGTTAAGTGCTAATTTCCTTTGATGTGCATATTATTTTGTGATTGATAAATCATCGTTAAGCTATGGTGTGAATATGTTGAGACTAATTTTATTTCTTTTCGTTGCATGTGAAATTTGCTCGAGTCTTCATGGACTCTACCCTTGCATTTTGAGAGAGCCATAAAGGCTCAAATTCCTTTATCGAGTCAACCAGCTACAAGAATTGGTGTACAGGTCTCGGGTTTAAAAATAGCGGAAACAGATTGGGAGTTGAAAAAGATTAGGCCAAAGGCCCGCCTCTATTTATTCCGAGTTGTATTTTGTCATTTTGGGCCTAAGCCCCCCTTGTCATTATTTATTATTATTGCGTGAGTTCTTGGGACAGGTGAAATTTGGGCCAAAGGCCCAAAGAAATTATTTCTTTTAATTTTGGACAGGTGCCACTCAAATGGGCCTTTGGCCTAAAACGAAATAGGCCCAAATACTGGCCCAGGCGAACAGAGACCATATTTGGGCCCAACTCTCTTTCCCTCTCTACTTTACTGTGTTTTGTTTTGCTTGTTAATATTTGTCGTTAATCTTAGGGTCGAAAGGTTCAAATCCCCAAAAGACGCTCATTTCGCTTTCACAACTTAATTAAACTGATCATTTTTTCAAAAGAGTTAAAAGAATAAATTTCAAAGGTATCTCACTTAGGTCGTAGGTCAATATTTCCCTTTTTCCCTTTTATAATCATCTCAAACTACAAAATAGTTCAATCGTTCTATTCAAGCTAAGTTAAAATCATTTTAGCCAAATAAATTAGTTGTCGGATAACCGCATTAGCGGATATTCTAGGTGCTTCAAAACCTTCCTAGAATATTAATAGGAACCTCGAACCCCCTTAATAGTTTTCAATAGGTTTACTGTTTTAATCTTTTGAAAATAATAGTTTTCTTGATTTTTCTCAAAAATTAAGTGGCGACTCTAAACCAGTCCAAAATACATTCTCTAATAAAACAGAATGGCGACTTCCGCTGGGGATTTGAATGGTTCTAACCTTAAGGTTAATTATTTGGCTACGTGTTTAACTGTTTACTTGTTTAAATTATCGTATCTTATTGAATTGTGGCATTCATGGCACCCGATTCCGCCAAATGGCAAATAGGTTGCATTAGAAAAAAGGCGGTTACGTGGCTTACCACGGCTGTCATTCAGAAAAACACAAGTTGACATTCTTTGGAAGTGATAAACGAATAGTTGGCTTGTGGTCATCCAACGTCGTTTATTATACTTCACCCCGTTGTTTGTCCGACTCGGGTAACCGTCATTTCTCAACCAATTCTAGTCAACCTAGAGTAGAGCGAAACCAAATCCAAATCTAAGCATTAGCCTAAGACGGCTTAATACCCAAGGCGTATTAAGTCCATTAGCAAAACCGCCAAAAATCATGTCCAAGGTCCACGACCTAACGACATATCATATTATTTGACATTTGAAAGATGTATGTATGGAAACCTATTGTTGCCTATTTGGGGGAGGGAATCTTAACCGTGCTTATTTTGTAGGTATGGATCGATTTCCTAAATTCGACATGGTAGTAGAATCCCCAGTTTTGCTCAAGATGTGGTACAACGACCTCACTGTGGTTCACAAAAGGGTCCTCAACAAATATATAGGAGCCCTAACAGAACTATCAATATGGTTGGGTGGCCTGAACTGATTGAAGTCCTCACAGGTTATTGGGACAACGAGAAAATGGTGTTTCGATTGGAACCACGGAAATCACCCCGACAATTGAGGAAATCGGGATGGAATAGACACAGTCGGTACAGGGCTTGAAAGAAGAGTAAGGAAGCAGGAAAATATCTTAATCCCTAACAAGCCTACTCTCGAGGATATTATAAATTGGCTCGGATTAAGAAAAGATTGCGCCTTTGGGCCGAAGGTTCTAGCTTTCTTTTATGGATCTTTATGTTAGATTCGGGAAGCAAGCTTTTATGTGAATTACAACCAAGAGTTCAGGGTCACTTTCAGAGAATGGGACGGAATCAGACCTTTGGCATTTACCATCGCACTATTAGGCACCATGGTTTTTCCCACGGCCCGAGCCTCAGTATCAATACCGGGTAATAATGCTTGCACACACTCTCTTCCACGGGCATCTGAACCAAGGGCAAGTAAAGTATTATCCTATCGCACCTGTCATCCTCTCCGACATGTACCGTGCTTGGGAAAATGCAAAGAAGGGCATCGTTACTTTCAGGGTTGCAACCTTCTCTCCAATGGTGGATAATGAGTCACTTGATAAAGAGACACGGAACTCAAGAACTCCATACCCTCGATGAGCATAACGCTCTTAAGAGTTTGAATGACATGTTGTTCTGGGCAGACTTATAAAAAAGAAGAACCAGAGAAAGATGGGCTCAAATTTTCTCTGAGTTGAGAGAAGAAAACATCAATGGATGTTCGACCGTTTCATCTCGAAAGATGCCATAGTACGGGGAGACAGACAACTTGTGCTTCCTCTGCCAGGTATTCGAGGTATTCGCCCATATGCACCCATTCGGGTCTTGAGACAGTTTGGAAGAAGACAGACTACACCTCCAGAAGCATACTACCGTATCTATGTGTTCGACATCGGGGATGATAGAGTGCCTGAGGCTTCAGAGATGCTGAGAGAATGGAAAGAGCGTGCGAATGAACAAGGACACTATTGCCATAGATCGATTTAATGCGGGGTATGATGAAACTTACAAAGCTTGGTTGAAGCGCAATATACAGGGTATCTCTTTCTCAGTTCCGAACATTTACCGCAGTGTAGAGGACAAAAGTCCAAAACTTTGATAGAACTGAGAGAGGTAAGAAGAGAAGCCCAGGAAATGCATGAGCAATTTCTCCGAAAGCAAGAAGAGGATAAGTACGCCCTCGAGAGCGTAACTCAAGAACTAGAAAGCTTGAGAAGCGATTTGGGAGAGCTTAACTTATGGATTGGAGATAAGAAAAGCGGAATGTGCCTCGAAGACTGGGAAGAGAAAGGTCGCCGGAGCGAAGGATACTTGCTAATGATTCAATACAGGCTTCAACATCTCATGGCACAGAACAAGAGGAGCAGATCAGAGCGGGCCATCGGGAACATCTTAGTGGATTTCGGCCCTGCGTGGGTTTTTCTATATGTACTTATTGTTATTTGCCCCTGCGTGGGCTTGCCTTTCTTGTATTTTGGTACTCTTTTCAAATGACCCCTGCGTGGGCCTTTCCTTTGTGATTTTCGTTTATTCCCTATTTCCCTTGCTTATTTTCGCTTCTGAACATCATTTTATATGCGAAATTTGCTTTGGGGTAACAAAATGGTTCAATTCTACACATACATCTTTCAAATATGCTAGGCCTACCCTTGGCACAAAAGGGTCCCCTACTTGTTTAGGATGCGCGATATATGCTTGTGTGCTTTAGCTGTTTATGTGATATTGTTGCTTTGAATGATGATATTTTAGCCCACTCCTTTTCAAAAAATTTCCAAAAATCTCTACAATACCAAATATAAGTCACTATCAAAATGTCCGACCAAAATTCCATGAGTCTTGAGTTTCTCAGCCAGAAATAAAATCCTACCACCCAAATCCTAAAATATTACTCTATCATCTCAGGAAAGGTGAAATTGCCGCTAAGATGGAAAAAGGCAAGGGTATCGACATAGAGCTGACCGAGGAGGATTTAGGATGGAGTTGCAGCGGCTCAGACAGAGATCCAGAAACCAGAAAAAGGAGAATAGAAGTGGAGTTTGCCACCGCGGTCGCACAAGCAGCAAATGCGGCACTAGACGCGGAATTGGCCGCAAAGATGACCAAATGCGATGTTATAAGTAAAAAGACAGTTGTTGTGCGGAAGAAACACGATGCCTTCAAAGATGCAAACTATGAGACTTCAGAAGACACGTGGGAAATGCTTTTTCTTCAATCAAGAAGCCAATAGTGGTCCAAGAGACACTCACCCTGGGGCTACTGAAGAAGATGTCGATGCGGAAATCATCTATATGCCTCCCTTCCTGGGACATCTGAAAGGAGGGGACCAAAAGATCACTCTCCCGGCTTATGAGCGGACACATAGCGTAGGGGCAAGAGTCGTGTCGTGTGCTCTCATTTACGAGCACCTTAAGGCGTCAGGTATGCTGAAGCCTCTCGAAGGAACCACTTTTGGGTTTGGGCATGAAAGCTCTTAAAAGACATGTGCCTACCACCCGAACCAAAGAGGACACAGTATAGAGGAATGTGTGGAGCTTAAGGCAGCGATCCACAACCTGATCAACATTGGGAGATCCCGTATATGTGGGGGAGAAACACCGTCTTTACCTGTGACCAACAGGAGCCTAATGTGCCGGTCACTAAGCACACTTTGTTTTATTGTCACTACTTCACACCTTTCAAGAAAACATTGCTGGATATCTACAGTCTATTAGTCCAAAAAGGAGTCTTGGCCTCTATCAGAAAGGATGACGAAGCAATCGATCCCGTTGGAATTGAGATCTGGAAGCCCTGCCCTTATCATGATGCCATCGATCACAACATTGGGAGGTGCCTCAAGTTTCGCTATGACGTGGAATCCATCGTCAACATGGGAAAGATTCAAGTTGAGTTTCTCCCCCGTGGCTAATACGACAGTCAGAGGAAGAAGCTTTGGTGAAGGCACCATCTATCTTTTAGGACGCTTTATTATCTGTTTTTCATTTTCCTTGTAATCACCAGAAATGAATGAATGAAAATGAAATTCCCTTTGTATTAGAACTACGTAGGGCCTGAATTCTCCTTGGGAGATACGTAGGCAGCCTTTCAAGGCCCGGCCCCTATCTTTTTCAAATTTTCTTTTCCCCCTCTTTTATTCTACAAAGAAACATTGAGTTCAGATCAACAGATGACAGAAGATGCAGCAAGAAGACCTTAGCTCAACGCAATTTAGCCTTTCTAAGCCACTAGCCCCAAAATAAAACGAGCAAATTCCTGCTTGTTAAAAAAAAAAAAAAAAAGAGTCAGTCCCATTACTCGTGGGTTAACGTGTCCTCAAACAAAGCAACTTCTATGTGTTTATCTGCTTTCTATGTGATATCTTGCATTATTCATCTACGACTAATACTGACAGATTTGCCTTTGAGTTGTTTTTCTCTACAGGTAGTTAGAACTGATCTGTGTTGATACACTGGCCGATCATCCTTATTTTACTAGATCAAAAGGGCCTACAGATTCCTTTCCCAGCCAAAATTCACAAAAGGGAAAAGCTGCAATGGGTGATAACAACGAAGAAACTAGCCTTACTGATGTCGTGGTGGCTCAGCCCGCCCTTGCTGATCAGAATGAACTGATCCTGCAGTTGATGCAACAAATTGCTGAGATGAGGGTCGAGATGCAGAAAAGACAAGATTTGCCTCCTCCGATTTTTGTTGTCAACACTCAACCTGACGGAAGACCTCCAGCTCAGATTCCCCTCCTAACGTGGAACAAGCTCAAAACCCGCCTTCAAGTCCTGCTCGTAATCCTTCCATCATTGACCTTACCACCCAAAACCCCCACTACGCCTCAGCCTCTTATCAAACACCACCCCCTCCTCAAAATACCAGCCTCCAAGCACCACACCTCCCCCTAATGCAAACCACCAAATTGGCCTACCCCCCCACAGCTAAAACGCTAACAACCCACGCACTTCCCTCCCCCACCAAAACCTGTACACCAACCCCCAGACTTATCCCCAAAACTATCACCCCCTTTAAATGGCCAGAGTCCCTCTATCGCTCCACCACTACCAAAAACCCATTTTCCAAATACCAGTTCCCAACGAGCATGATGCCATGGTTCGGAGCTCGACCACTATGAGGAGAGGGAGAGAGAGTGGAGGTCAAAGGAAGAGACCACCAAGATAGATATGAAGGAGGAAATTAGAAAGCCATGAAGGAGTTGAACTGCATTCCTGAGGTTGCCGGGTTGAGTTATGAAGACCTATGCATTCATCCGAATTTGGACCTCCCGGAAGGGTTTAAGGTGCCAAATTCGACATCTTTGGAGGAACAGGGAACCCCTTAGCGCACCTGAGGGCCTACTGTGACCAACTCGTGGGAGTTGGGAGAGACGAAGCTTTGTTAATGCGGCTTTTAGCCGAAGTTTGAGCGGAGAAGCTCTAGAATGGTTTACGTCTCATAAAACGAAACAGTGGTCTAGCTGGAATGCTCTGGCTAAGGACTTCATCGAACGATTCGCCTACAATGTGGAGATCGTTCCTGATCGTTACTCCTTGGAGAAGATGAAGCAGAAGCCGACTGAAAGCTACAGGAATTTGCATATAGATGGCGAAAGGAGGCAGCTAGAGTTAGACCTCCTATGTCAGAAAAGGAAATTGTTGAAGTGTTTGTGCGGGTGCAGGAGCCCGAATATTATGACAGAATTATGTTGCTCGTTGGAGCAAAATTTGCTGAGATAGTCAAGGTAGGTGAGACTATCAAAGATGGATAGAGAACCGGAAAGATTGCTCGTGTTGCTGCCTCGCCCGGATCTTCGGGCTTGTTGAAGAAGAAAAGAGAGGATGTGTCCTCTGTCTCTTATGAGGGGAAGAAGACCCCAAGGAAATCATCATCATACAAAGGTTGTCCTCGACCTTCACCGAGTTTGTACCCGGCATGTTATGCACAGGTTGATTACCAAAATACCCCTCCCCCAGTTACCAAAATACCCCTCCTCCCAGTTATCAAATACTCCCCCTCCTAATTACCAAACTCCCCCTATTATCTACCAAACTCCCCCTCCAGTTTACCAGACCCATCTCATCATACCGAAATGTCGCACCCAACTGTGCCAACGTTCAGAAAAATTACCAAACGCCTCCCCCAATGTACCAAACCCCAGCTCCACTTTACCAAAATACCCCCTCGAACTACCAAGCTCCACAACCAAACTACCAAACCAACTCATATCCCAGATATCAAGCCCCCCGTCCGAATGCTCCAAATTATCGCCAAATGCCTCCCCTCAACAAGGAAATTACGATCCCCCCGTCCTAGATTTGAGAAGAAGCCTGCTAGAATTTTACTCCGCTTATTGAAAGCCGAACAAAGCTGTTCGAGCGATTAACTGCGGCAGGATATATTCATCCAGTGGGTCCCAAGTCGGTTGACACTAGCTCAAAATTTTATAGACCTGATCAAGAGGTGCGCATATCACTCCAATAGTGTCGGACATGATACTGAAGACTGTATCAACCTGAAACATAAGATTCAAGACCTGATTGACCAGAATGTAGGTCTCTCTTCAGACAGTTGCGCCCAATGTCAACAGTAATCCTTTGCCAAATCATGGAGGCGCCACAATCAATATGATAGAGACAGATGATGACTTGGTGCATAACAAAGTCAATAGTTCCGATTGCTCTGATGAACTAGAAAAAGCTGTAGCTTCGTTGAGTATCAGAGAAAAGAAAGAGTTTGTGATTCTGACACCCGAGAAGGCTGTTGCCTTGGTGCCGCGAGAAACTCTTACCAGACCAAAATTTGTTATTGAAACGGCTGTTACTCAAGGCATGACCAGATCTGGCAGGTGCTACACACCTGAAGATTAGCTCAAGGGGGCAGAAGAAGGAAGACTAAAAGCC
>NW_026020564.1:4065432-4165789 GCF_900185275.1 Solanum verrucosum
ATGTCAATGATGATGGTCTCGGGGAAGGAATCTGTGGCCTTTTTGAGGAGATTGATGCGGTCATCGAGGAAGAGGCTGGGACATCAGGCATCCGTGATGCAGAACCTGAGGAGCATTGCAGAACTGGACCTCCACACCACTCCTGATTTCCCGCTCATCTGGGTAGAAAAGACATGTGTCTTTGTTTTTTTAAAATCGGTGGTAGTCCGGAAGAGGCCCGAGACCCACCTTTATGCAATGTTATTTGTTTGAAGTTTTTAAATTCCCTTGTGATGTTTAAAAGGCAAAATGGCCCTCGGCCATGGCCAAAGTTTGTGCTTGTCTTTCAATTTAAAGAAAGCCTCTTTTATCGAAAATTGTTTACTTGTCTGTTTATATTTTACTTTCCTAACTTTGTTTGTTTATGATTTCAGTAATATTAATTTAAAACCTGCCAATGTCATGTCATGTCATGAACCGAGTGAACAAATGAGGCAGGTGATGATGAGTGTAAGGAATATGAAGAAGAAAATGAGGTTCCCGAACATGTTGCTGAAGAGTTTCGACAATTTGAAAATCAACATAAGACAAATTTGGAAGAAACCGAAACTGTGAATCTCGGAGATGATGAATGTGTTAAAGAAGTAAGAATCAGTGTCCATTTGACGGAAGCTCAAAGAAGAGACCTGGTTCGCTTGCTTAGGGAGTACATTGATGTATTTGCCTGGTCTTATAAAGACATGCCAGGGCTGAGCACAAATATGGTGTCCCATAAGTTGCCGATCAATCCAGATTTCAGTCCAGTAAAACAAAAGACTCGGAAGTTCAAGCCTGAGTTGAGTTTGAAGATCAAAGAGGAGATTACAAAGCAGATCGAGTCCCAAGTAGTGGAAGTGACGCAGTATCCAACTTGGTTAGCTAATGTTGTTCCGGTTGCCAAGAAAGACGGAAAAATAAGAATTTGTGTCGATTACAGAGATCTCAATAAAGCTAGCCCAAAAGATAATTTTCCATTACCAAATATTCACATTCTCATTGATAACTGTGCTAAGCATGAGATGCAGTCATTTGTGGATTGTTATGCGGGTTACCACCAGATCTTGATGGATGAAGAAGATGCAGAAAAGACAACTTTCACCACACCTTGGGGTGTATATCATTATCGGGTGATGCCTTTGGTCTCAAGAATGCCGGTGCTACCTATATGAGGCCATGACAACCATCTTTCACGATATGATTCACAAAGAATCGAAGTGTATGTAGACGATGTCATAATCAAGTCCCGCGAGTGTTCGGATCACTTGACTCACTTGAGGAAATTCTTTGATCGTCTACGCCGATATAATTTGAAGTTGAATCCCGCCAAATGTGCTTTTGGAGTGCCAGCTGGCAAATTGTTGGGATTTATAGTCAGCAGGAGGGACATTGAGCTTGACCCTTCCAAGATCAAGGCGATCCAAGAATTACCTCCTCCAAAGACAAAGAAAGAGGTGATGAGTTTTTAGGAAGGTTGAACTACATCAGTCGGTTTATAGCTCAATCCACCGTGGTGTGTGAGCCCATCTTTAAGTTATTGAAAAAAGATGCCTCGACCAAGTGGACCGGAGAATGTCAAACTGCTTTTGATGCATCAAGACTATTTGTCCAATCCACCGGTGTTGGTCCCTCCGCGAGAAGGGAGTCCGTTATTGCTATATTTATCTGTCTCAGATAATGCATTGGATGCGTACTTGGTCAACATGATGAAACTGGAAAGAAAGAGCGAGCCATTTATTACTTGAGCAAAAAGTTCACTCCATATGAGGCTCGTTACACTCTTTTGGAGAGAACATGTTGTGCTTTGACCTGGATTGCTCAGAAATTAAGACATTACTTGTCTTCTTATACCACATACCTTATTTCTAGGATGGACCCATTGAAGTATATTTTCCAGAAAGCAATGCCGACCGGGAAGTTGGCTAAATGGCAAATGCTTTTGAGAGAGTTTGACATTGTGTATGTGACTCAGAAGGCGATAAAGGCGCAAGCCTTGGCTGATCATCTTGCAGAGAATCCAGTTGATGAAGAATATGAACCGCTCAAGACTTATTTTCCCGATGAGGAAGTTTCGTTTGTTGGTGAGGATATTTCTGAAGCGTACCCGGGTTGGAGAGTGTTCTTTGATGGAGCGGCGAATCATCAAGGGAAAGGAATCGGAGCGGTCCTAGTGTCAGAAACCGGTCAGCACTATCCTATGGCGGCTAAACTCCGATTTGAATGCACGAACAACATGGCTGAGTATGAAGCTTGTATCCTCGGTCTGAAGATGGCGATTGATATGAATGTTCACGAGTTGCTGGTTATTGGAGATTCAGATTTGCTGATTCATCAGGTTCAAGGGGAATGGGCCGTGAAAAACCCAAAGATCACACCATATGTGCGGTATATACAGAAGTTGTGCAAGAGATTTCGCAAGATTGAGTTCAGACACACTCCCAGGACAAAGAATGAGTTGGCCGATGCTCTTGCCCCAATCGCGTCAATGATTAAGCATCCAGATACAAGTTATATTGATCCAGTGGATATAGAGGTAAAAGAACAACTTGTTCATTGTTCACACGTCGAAGCGGAACCAGATGGTTTGCCTTGGTATTTTGACATCAAGAAGTATTTAGATGACGGGACTTATCCTGAGAATGCGACATTCAACCAGAAGAAGTCGATACGTCGTATGGCCCTCAATTTCTTCGCAAGCGGGGAAATCCTTTATAGGAGGACTCCAGATTTAGGTCTTCTCAGATGCGTGATGCTAGTGAAGCTGCAAAACTTCTTGAACAGATACATGCTGGAGTTTGTGGTACTCATATGAATGGACTCACTTTGTCGAGAAAGGTCCTTCGAGCTGGTTATTTTTGGATGACTATGGAACATGATTGTTGCAAGTTTGTGCAGAAATGTCACAAATGTCAAGTGCATGGAGATTTGATTCGAGTGCCGCCTCATGAACTCAATGCCATGAGCTCACCTTGGCCATTTGTAGCTTGGGCATGGATGTCATTGGTCCAATAGAGCCAGCCGCCTCTAATGGACACAGATTCATTTTGGTTGCCATTGACTACTTCACCAAGTGGGTAGAAGCAGCTTCGTACAAGTCGGTAACTAAGAAAGTTGTAGCTGATTTTGTTCGCAACAACCTAATATGTAGGTTTGGAGTACCAGAATCCATCATTACTGATAATGGAGCGAATCTTAACAGTCACTTGATGAGAGAAATATGTGAACAATTCAAGATTACTCACCGAAACTCAACCGCCTATCGTCCCCAAATGAATGGAGCCGTAGAGGCCGCCAACAAGAACATAAAGAAGATCTTGAGGAAAATGATTGATAATCGCAGAGGTTGGCACGAGATGTTGCCATATGCTTTGTTGGGTTACCGAACAACTGTCAGAACATCAGTTGGAGCTACTCCATATTTGCTAGTATATGGAACAGAAGCAGTTATACCTGCGGAAGTAGAAATACCTTCTTTAGAATCATCCAAGAAGCTGAATTGAGTGATGCCGAATGGGTTTGTAAGCGGATTGATCAGTTAACATTGATTGATGAGAAGAGAATGGTTGCTGTTTGTCATGGACAACTATATCGACAGAGAATGATTCGTGCTTTCCACAAGAAAGTAAGAGCCAGAATGTTTGAGGTTGGTCAGTTGGTCCTCAAACGCATTTTCCCTCATCAGGATGAGTACAAAGGGAAATTCGCACCAAATTGGCAAGGACCCTACATGGTTCGCAAAGTGTTATCTGGAGGTGCCTTGATCCTGTCGGAGATGGATTGCACCGAATGGCCGAAACCGACCAACTCAGATGCAGTCAAGAGATATTATGTGTGAAGTTTATGTTTGTATTTTCTGTCATTTCCTTGTAATCGTTCTATTTGCTTGTAATTGCTTTGTTTAGAATTTATTTCTTTGTAATGAACTACGTCTGACCTGAATTCTCAAAAATGAGATACGTAGGCGGCCTATGTCGGCCTCGGTCATCCTTTTATTTCCCTTCTAATGTTTTTCCCTGTAAATGAACTACGTCTGACCTGAATTCTCAAAAATGAGATACGTAGGCGGCCTATGTCGGCCTCGGTCATCCTTTTATTTCCCTTCTAATGTTTTTCCCTGTATTTGAACTACGTTCGACCTGAATTCTCAAGAATGAGATACGTAGGCGGCCTATGTCGGCCTCGATCAATTTCTTTGTAAAATTTCTATTTTTGTTAATCATTGAGGGGAACTACGTCTGACCTGATTCCTGCATCAACGGGATACGTAGGCGCCACAAGGGCTCGGTCATATCTCCCGTGAGATTTCTATTTTATCTTTACAATAGAAATTGGGACAGAATTTTTGAGAGGGACTCAAAAATTCTCGAGGAAAAGATCTTTCCAACAAATTCAAGACTAAAGTCATGTTGAGATTTGCAACTGGGACAGAATTTTTGAGAATATCTCAAAATTCCGTGATTTGCTCACCAACGACTGAAGACAAACCAAGACAGTTAACTGGGACAGAAATTTTGAGATGGCCTCAAAATTTCAACCGGGTCTATCGGCAGTTTAAAACAACTTTGAATACTTCCCAACAAGTAATCAGATAGATCCCAAAACATCAACTCCAAATGGCGTCCACTAAGCTTGGCGTGACATGACACTTGGCAGTGACATTTTCCAAATGCTACTTTTTGAAAATCCATGTTTTCTTAAAACTTGTCCTACATGTTTCAATTATTTTTACATAAAAATGTTTTGTCTTATCTATCAAGAAGCGGGAGATCGGAGAAATCAACCGGAGATAGCAAGACAAGGAACAGACAACCGAAGAGATCAACACAGATCAGTTCATTTTGTAAAAAACTAACAATTTTTCTGTGGATGCAGGTTTATAGGTTTGCCTCAAGATCAGCATATTCTTCCATTCAACGAATATGGAGAAGTCAAAAGGGCGAAGAGCTCTCCAAATTGACAACTTTTCTGTGGATGCAGGAAATATTTCATGCTTTTTATACCAAGAATTGGGAATATGAGTAGCATTAATTTATTCAAATTTTCAGCAAGACAAGGTTCATAACGAACATGCAATTATGTTCGGAGATGGGACAAATGAGAACCTTGAAGAGAGAAATATTATTATTTTCCAGCAACTAAAGATACCTGGAAGATATTTATCTGTATTATATTATCAGATATGATAATATTCTTACCCTGAAGGTTATTTATATTGTATTGTCGAATGAGACGATACCACTACCCGGAGAGTCATTTATATTGTATTGTCAAATGAGATGACACCACTACTCCGAGGGTCATTTTTATTTATATTGTCGATTGAGACGATACCGCCGTTCCAGAAGATACCCAGAAGATCACATATGTTGCTCAGTGAAGCATTATCTTCATTTGGTATCAGGGAGGCATCATCAAAAGAAATCATGCATCGCGGAGAAGTCATGCATTACAAGAGGAGAAGTCATGCATAGAAAGAAAAGAGATTGATGTATTACAAGAGAAGAAAAGAGAAAAATCAGGCATAGCAAGAGAAAAAAGTCATGCATCGCAGGAAGAAGAAACCATGCATAACAAGAGGAAATCCATGCATAGCAAGAGAAAAAAGTCATGCATCACGGGAAGAAGAAACCATGCATAACAAGAGGAAATTCATGCATACCAAGAGAAAAAAGTCATGCATCACGGGAAGAAGAAACCATGCATAACAAGAGGAAATCCATGCATAGCAAGAGAAAAGTCATGCATCGCGGGAAGAAGAAACCATGCATAACAAGAGGAAAATCCATGCATAGCAAGAGAAAAGTCATGCATCGCGGGAAAGAGATTCGTGCATAGCCAGTGAAGAATTCATGCATCGCGGGAAAGAGAACCATGCATAGCAAGAGAAAGATTCATGTATCGCGGGAAAAGTCTTGCATTGCAAGATAAAGAAGTCATGCATCGCGGGAAAGAGATTCATGCATAGCAAGAGAAGGATTCATGCATCGCGGAAAAGAAATTATGCATTGCAAGAGAAAAATTTACCCATCACAAGAAGATCAACATCGACTGCATCATTTTTTCTTTACAAAATGACATCAAGAGAATTATCAACAACGACGTCAAGAGAACTGTCAACATATTTACATCAACTTATTTTATTACTTTGACATCAAATGAAGAGTACATTGAAGATCATATTGCAAATATGAGACACAAGCTTTATTTGCTTTACGTCAAACCCGATGGAGTTGACATCAAATGTTCAAGGAGAGAAATTAAGTATCAACATGGTAAAAGACATTATCCCTTCATTTGAATTGCATTTTTATGCTAATGAGTTTTATCTCAGTCTTTGTCGAGAGCATCCGAAGGGATGAATTCTCCAAAACAAACCACAGGCGCGGACGACATCAAAAGGATGCAGCACAACGTGGAACTTTTTCTTAGCAGCGAACTGGGACATAGTCCAAAGAGGAGTGTCAAACTCTTAGGACGCGAGCAAAGGGGCGACTTCCACCATAATCAAACCACACCCCCTTCAGAAGGCACGTGGGTTTACCTTTGAGTTTGTCGGTTTCAGTTTCGCATCCGGGAAATTTTGGGTTCACCGGAAGCAATTTTCCAATCTGTGTGACAATGCACCAAGAGCTTTGGAAATTATGTCCGTGTAAGTTTTTAATTATGGGTGTGAAGTGCACCACATTCATGGCTAAGAGGTTGCAAGCCTCCTTTCCATACTCGACTTATTTGTCACTCCTCCAGAACCAAAGGTTATCTTGCATAATAGATCTCCTTTTCAACCGATCGAGTCGAACTACAAACAACCTGATTCCCTGAGTTGAGGGATATGTAGGCGGGATCATTGTTAAAAACTCGGTTGTGTTCCAACATTCTCCCTTTAATCTTATTCCCATGTGTTTCGGTCTCTTCATAATTTGATAACGGAATAACTTTTGAATTCTTCCAAAATCGTGCGTCAAATCAAGCGTATTAAACTACAAGTGGCCTGAATTCTCATATAAATCGAGATATCTAGGCAACCATTTTCCGGGGTTCGATCATAATTCTTAAAGTCCGTACCAAATCCCTCTCTTAAAGGATGAAGATGTGGTCGGTCAAAATTGGATTTGTCAATTTCATTTTCCTCGAATTTCTTGCATCAATCCAAGTAAAATGAGGGACAGTTGTTGACACCTAATTTTGACCCTCCACGATGGAAATTAATTTGTGAGCTTCTTAAGCTCCGAACGATTTGAAATAATTAACCTTATAAAATTCAAAATATTTTCAAATTAGTTTTATGTGATTTTGTCACTTTCTGGAACTCTTAATATATATATATATATATATATATATATATATATATATATATTTATATATTTATATTATATTATATTATAATTAGTATATTTTATGAATATTCAAAAATCGTCTCAAAATAGATTTTAACTTTAATTGAATATTTGGTTAATTAGTTTAGTTATATAATAATTTACATTCTTGAAATAATTAGTTTATAATTAAGTTAACGATTATATTTCGTTGAGTTAAGAAGCTCATTGATTAATTTGTATTAATTCGTTTTATCTCAAGTTTGGCCAATTCATCGTGTAATACTTTTTCCATAATAATTGAGAGGTCTCCAAATGTTGACAAATCTAACAACAACAATAATTGGGCCCTTTTTATCTTAATCAACCCAAATCCCCAACCCCATTCACGTTCCAGCCCACCAAGATTTCCCATTTTTTCTAATCCTAATTCCTAATTACAGCGGCCCACACTTTTCATTCCAACCGACCCATCTCCAGCAGCAATAACCCCTGACCCGGCCCCATCCTCTTTGCCCTTTAATTCCACGCTAACAGCAACTATTCCAAGCGACAAGAACAGCTAGCGGACGACGTCTTCATAATTTCCGTCAATTAGACGGAAAGCGGTAGCAGCGTCAATATGCAGAAAGAGTACTCTGCCCTTCTTGTCGTCTTCTTCACGTCCCTCTCCTGGCAGCAGCACGCGCTTCTCACCATTTCCTCTTTCAGAATGGTTTGGAATCTGCGGAAAATAGGTGTTTTGCTCTAATGGTGAAAGGTTTTTTTTTCGAATTTGAATTTTCGAAATGGGCCTTTTCTATTCGGACTTGGGAGCCCTTCACCCTTTTTTCCGAACCCTAATGCCCTTCTATATATTGCTTGTCATTCACTGTGGAGGGGGAGGATTATTTTTTTTGGTGAGAAAAGTGGGTAGATTTTTAGTCGAAAATCCTCTACTAAGGCAGGGGTTGGAAAAAGGTTGGAAGAAACAAACGAATATACAGTGAGGGAGACACAAGAAAAATCTGAAACTACAGAATATAAATTAGGAGAAGCATATAGGGTGATAGTGTTCATATTGCTGAAGTTTCCGGGTCACTTGTTTTTAATCCAAGTTTTCCGTTAGGGTTTCTCACTTGTGGTGTTGGGAGGCTCCTGTCCAGCTCGTTCGATCCTCGGTTCGCTGCCTGGAAAGAGGTAATTTCTTCCTCGAATCGTTATGTTTGCTCTAACCGGTTTAAGCTCTCTATTTGAATGCTCCTAAGTTATGGTTTAGCTTTTCACGTAGAATGGTGGATTGTTTAATTAAATTATATGCTCTTGCTGAAATCTCGGCTATTGTTTTATTAAAATATGGCTGAAACTCTCTAGTGTTTAGTTCGTTTTGGTCGACTGTTAGCATTTTGTTGTCTTCGTTGCCTCAAATGTTGAATCTGCTTTGATTTCTTAATTTATCTCCTCGTTATTTATCAAGTTGTGTAGTCTATAACTGCTTGGATCTCATTGTCATCATGCTCGAGTATTGCAAAATTTGATCAGTGAGGTGCGATTATAGCTTTGATAAGATGTGGTGTTTTATGTTAAGTTTTCATTTTAGCTCTTAACATCCTGTTTAGGCGCTTTTTGTTTTTGAAACTAAAATTACCCTTTTGTATTTAATGTAGTTATGTTATGTTACATGATGCATGGTCAATTTGAATACGGGTTTGTCTTGAAAATCGTCTTTGTTCACTGAAGGCTTTCATCCATGTGAAAGATGTAGGCTGTTTTACCTGTTGTTTGTTGAATATGACAACTTATTTTCTCCATTTTTTCTCATTCTCATGATTGTTCTATTGTTCCGTATGTCATGTTTGAATCGAATTCACGTCTCCATTTTGTCCAGAAAAAATGCTTGTTAGTTGCGGTTGATCTAAAGAAGAAGAATAAAAAAAAAAAAAAGATGTGAAGTTCCTTTAGTTGAAAAATGCTTCAGTTCTTATTTTTTATTTTTTTTTCTTTTCAACATGGATGCTTGTTTCCCTTTTGCTTGTCTCTATCCTTAACCTGTTCAACATATATGTTCGGCCAACTTGGCGATTGATCGGAAGTAGCCAGTGTCTATTGTTTTCCTTAGAATAAAATTGTAGCTTTGGTTTGAGTCATTGCCAATTGTTCAATGCTTTGCAACTTAGAAATCAACTTTCCAGTATGTCCTTTTGCTAGTTAAAACCTGGTAATCTCATCTATTCCATCTAGATTACGATATTTCTTCAATATGGAATACATGTTTCTATGATTAGCAGTATATGTTCCTTTCCAGTTTATATGTTATGGCTTTTTTTTTTTTAAATTTCGGTGCATCAAGTTGTCGGCAGTGACATGATTAATTGACCCTCGATCTGATTCAATTTTAAATAACTCGTTGTGGTTGAACTAATTGTTCCAAATTTTGATGTGATTAAGGCATATGGGTAGGCTAAATCATTTCAAAATATATATGTGTATATATTTAAATAACGTGAGATGGGGCCATTAAGGCACATGGGTAGGCTAAATCATTTCAATATATATATATATATATATATATATATATATTTCTTCCTTTTTCTGCTTCGAACCCGCCAGTGGTTCCCCACACTTATCCAATCCATCATTCTTTATTCTCTTAGGCCTAAGGTGTTAAGTGCTAATTTCCTTTGATGTGCATATTATTTTGTGATTGATAAATCATCGTTAAGCTATGGTGTGAATATGTTGAGACTAATTTTATTTCTTTTCGTTGCATGTGAAATTTGCTCGAGTCTTCATGGACTCTACCCTTGCATTTCGGGAGAGCCATAAAGGCTCAAATTCCTTTATCGAGTCAACCAGCTACAAGAATTGGTGTACAGGTCTCGGGTTTAAAAATAGCGAAAACAGATTGGGAGTTGAAAAAGATTAGGCCAAAGGCCCGCCTCTATTTATTCCGAGTTGTATTTTGTCATTTTGGGCCTAAGCCCCCCTTGTCATTATTTATTATTATTGCGTGAGTTCTTGGGACAGGTGAAATTTGGGCCAAAGGCCCAAAGAAATTATTTCTTTTAATTTTGGACAGGTGCCACTCAAATGGGCCTTTGGCCTAAAACGAAATGGGCCCAAATACTGGCCCAGGCGAACAGAGACCATATTTGGGCCCAACTCTCTTTCCCTCTCTACTTTACTGTGTTTTGTTTTGCTTGTTAATATTTGTCGTTAATCTTAGGGTCGAAAGGTTCAAATCCCCAAAAGACGCTCATTTCGCTTTCACAACTTAATTAAACTGATCATTTTTTCAAAAGAGTTAAAAGAATAAATTTCAAAGGTATCTCACTTAGGTCGTAGGTCAATATTTCCCTTTTTTCCCTTTTATAATCATCTCAAACTACAAAATAGTTCAATCGTTCTATTCAAGCTAAGTTAAAATCATTTTAGCCAAATAAATTAGTTGTCGGATAACCGCATTAGCGGATATTCTAGGTGCTTCAAAACCCTTCCTAGAATATTAATAGGAACCTCGAACCCCCTTAATAGTTTTCAATAGGTTTACTGTTTTAATCTTTTGAAAATAATAGTTTTCTTGATTTTTCTCAAAAAATTAAGTGGCGACTCTAAACCAGTCCAAAATACATTCTCCTAATAAAACACTAAGTTCAAGTTCTAAGTTCTAAGTTCAAGTTCAAGTTCAAGTGCAAGTTCTAAGTTCAAGTTCAAGTTCTAAGTTCAAATTCTAATTTCAAGTTCAAATTCTAAGTTTAACTTCAAATTCTAAGTTCAAGTTCAAGTTCAAGTTCTAAGTTCTAAGTTCTAATTTCAATTTCAATTTCAATTTCAATTTCAAGTTCAAGTTCAAGTTCAAGTTCAAGTTCTAAGTTCTAAGTTCAAGTTCAAGTTTTAATTTCAATTTCAAGTTCTAAGTTCAAGTTCAAGTTCTAAGTTCAAATTCTAAGTTTAACTTCAAATTCTAAGTTCAAGTTCAAGTTCAAGTTCAAGTTCTAAGTTCAAGTTCAAGTTTTAATTTCAAGTTCCAAGTTCAAGTTCAAGTTCAAGTTCTAAGTTTAACTTCAAATTCTAAGTTCAAGTTCAAGTTCTAAGTTCACGTTCAAATTCTAAGTTCAACTTCAAATTCTAATTAAGTTCATGACATTCAAACATTCATCTTCTACTCATAACACTTCAATTACTAATTTCTAACTTCAAATTAACACTTTACTAACTAGTCCTAAAATCAAATCCAAAAAAATCTCAATTTAACCTCAAATTACATATTCTCAAGTTTAAACTAGTTCTAAAATATAAAAATGTTAATTCTTCACTAACTAACAATGCCCCAATTTAAAAATGCCTAATTTCTTTTTTAAAAAACCTTAAAATAAAAATCTTCAATTATCTATACCTAACTAACAATAATCAAATCAAATTAACAATTGAATAACACAACCAACAAACAAAAACAATAATATACTAACAAACAATCAATTATAATTACTAGCATTAAAGCCAAGTATTTATACTAGATGGACACAAACACATTATTCAAAACAATTGTACTTGAACTTGAGAAATTTAGAAGCACCAACCTTATCTCCAACTTTGATGAAAGAAGCAAAATAGTCCCGTATCAACTTTTTTACATGTTGAGCTTCCTCAGTTGCCTAGCACGAAAAGTTCTTAAATTAGTTAAATATAAACTTCATATCCAAGAATATTAGTTTTATATATATATATATATATATATATATATATATATATATATATATATATATTCTCAAGTTTTAATAAGTTCAAGTTTCAATTCAAGTTCATATATAATTTCTAAACTTAATTAGTTATATATTCAAGCTAATTAGTTCCAAGTTCAAGTTATAATTTCAAGTTCATATTCCTAATTAAGTTCAATTTATAGTAAATTCAAGTTATAATTAATTATAAGTTCTAATTAAGTTGTAATTCAAATCCCTAAAATTCTAAATTCAAACTAGCTAGCTAGTGTCCCAACTTCAAACTATTAAATTAGTCCTAAAATATCAAATATAATTCAAAACTATTAGTCCTAAATTCCAAATTCAAATTAGTCTTAAAATCACAAATTGAAAGTACTCCTAGAATTCAAAAATCAAACTATAGTGCTAAAATCCCAAATTCAAACTATTAGTATTCCTAAAATCTCAATAATAATTCAAACTAACTCAAATAATACCCAAGTTCAAACAACTCCTTAAATACCCTAATTCAATCTAATCTTACAATTCCAAAATCAAACTAATTAACTTAAGAAATACCGAATTTCAAACAAATCCTAAGATACCCTAATTCAAACTAACCCTAACATTAAATTTTCAATTCACAATCAACAAACACAAACTAACAATCAAATAATACCTAATTCAAACTAACAATCAAAAACCCTAAATCATTCACTTACTAACTAACAATCAATCAAACTAACAATCAATAAAACTAAGTATACTAGTACTCTAATTTTGAGATACTTCAACTAAATAGAAACAAAAGTAATCTATTATGGAGGTTCTAAAAATTCACCTTCACTAAGAAGGTCGGGGATGGAGGTGTTGGTCGAGATGGAGGCGGCGCCGGTTGAAATGGAGGCGCGCGACCTCCTGCTGCTGAGCGTGACTTTCTCTGCAGCTGCCGCGACGTCCTCTGCTGCTGCGAAAGTGGGTGGCTGCGGTCGGGGATGGCGGCGTGGCGCCGGTCGGGGATGGTGGTGTGGCGCCGGTCGGGGATGGGTGGGGATCGGCGCCGATGGGGGTGGGTCGGGGGTGGGTCTGGAGTGGGGAGTGAAAGTGGACTTAGGTTTTGAGAGTTAGTGTTTAGGAGTAAGACTTATATTGTCATTCTTTTTTTAAGAGAATTCTTTAATTTACCGACCACGGGATGTCGATATTTTTTAAAATAATTATCTATATTTAAAAATATTTAATAAATACTAGCATCATGAAGTCGATATTATTTAAATAAAATAATAATTTAAATATACCGACCTCTTTAGGTTGGTATTTATTAATTTATTTTAATATAAATTCACCTCTAGAGGTTGATTATATATATATATATATATATATATATATATATATATATAATTTAACTACATATCAACAGAAGTTTAATTTAATAAATTTAAATATATATGTATATATATGTATATATGTATACATATATATATACATATATGTATATATATAACTACATATCAACAGAAGTTTAATTTAATAAATTTAAATATATATAAACTCACCTCTTGAGGTTGATTTTATTAATTAAACATATATATATAATTATTTTAATATAAACTCACCTTTTGAGGTTGATTTTATTAATTAAACATATATATATATATATATATATATATATATATATATATATATATATATATATATATATATATAATTATTTTAATATAAACTCACCTCTTGAGGTTGATTTTATTAATTAAACATATATATATAGAATAATATAGAAGTAATGCAAGATACAGAACGATAAAAAGAAAAAGAAAACTATGCTCCCTATTTTAATATAGAATATCCCTATTTTATCATTCTAGAAAAAAATATATCTATATATATATAATTATTTTAATATAAACTCACCTCTTGAGGTTGATTTTATTTAATTAAACATATATATTTTAACTACACATCAACATATAATATATGTATATGTATACATACATATATATACATCTATGTGTGTGTATGTATATATATATATATATATATATATATATATATACATTTATACATCTATATATATATATATATAGATATATACATCTATATATATATAAAATTTAACTACACATCAACAGAAGTTTAATTTAATAAATTTATATATATATATGTAAATTTATATATGTATACATCTATATATATATATATATACATATATACATCTATATATATATATATAATTTAACTACACATCAACAGAAGTTTAATTTAATAAATTTATATATATATATGTAAATTTATATATATATAAAATTTAACTACACATCAACAGAAGTTTAATTTAATAAATTTATATATATATATATATGTAAATTTATTAAATTAAACTGCTGTTGATGTGTCGTGAAATTATATATATATATATACACACACACACACACACATATATATACATAATTATTTTAATATAAACTCACCTCTTGAGGTTGATTTTATTAATTAAACATATATATATATATATATATATATATATATATATATGTATCACATTAAATTTTAAGAACACAAAATGGTCCTCCGGAAAATGATTTAAATAAAATTAAATCAAAATAGAAAATAATACCGACATCAAGAAGTCGGTTTTTATTGTAATTCATTTTCTGGGAAAAATTTCGACTTCTTGAGGTCGGAATTTGGTTTACCCGCAAACCGCAAACCGACCTCCGGATGTCGCTTTTAAAAGTAATTAGATGAAATAAAAATACCGACCTCCGGATGTCGCTTTAATTAATAGTCGAAATAAAAATACCGACCTCATGAGGTCGGTATTTTAATTACATACTATTTAATTTTTACCGACATTCGGAAGTCGGTATTATGAAATATTTAATTGAGAAAAAATTCCGACCTCAGGAGGTCGGAATTTTTAATGAATTACAATAAAAACCGACCTCTTGATGTCGGTATTATTTTCTCAATTAAATATAAAAAATACCGACCTCATGAGGTCGGTATTTTATATTAATTTATTTTTACTATTTAATTTTACCGACATACGAAAATCGGTATTATAATTTTTTTTGTTTTTTATTTTACACAAAACCTATTGAGAAAAAATAAAATATTGTTATTTATATATATATATATATATATATATATATATATATATATATATAATTATTTTAATATAAACTCACCTCTTGAGGTTGATTTTATTAATTAAACATATATAATTTAACTACACATCAACATATAATATATGTATATGTATACATACACATATATACATCTATGTATATATATATATATACATAGATGTATATATATATATATATATATATATAGATGTATACATATACATATATATGTATATATATAGATGTATACATATATATATATATACATATATATGTAAATTTATTAAATTAAACTTCTGTTGATGTGTAGTTAAATTTTATATATATATATATATATATATATATATGTATCACATTAAATTTTAAGAACACAAAATGGTCCTCTGGAAAACGATTTAAATAAAATTAAATCAAAATAGAAAATAATACCGACATCAAGAGGTCGGTTTTTATTGTAATTCATTTTCTGGGAAAAATTCCGACTTCTTGAGGTCGGAATTTGGTTTACCCGCAAATTGCAAACCGACCTCCAGATGTCGCTTTTAAAAGTAATTAGATGAAATAAAAATACCGACCTCCGGAGGTCGCTTTAATTACATACTATTTAATTTTTACCGACATTCAGAAGTCGGTATTATGAAATATTTAATTGAGAAAAAATTCCGACCTCAGGAGGTCGGAATTTTTAATGAATTACAATAAAAACTGACCTCTTGATGTCGGTATTATTTTCTCAATTAAATATAAAAAATACCGACCTCATGAGGTCGGTATTTTATATTAATTTATTTTTACTATTTAATTTTACCGACATACGGAAGTCGGTATTATAATTTTTTTTGTTTTTTATTTTACACAAAACCTATTGAGAAAAAATAAAATATTGTTATTTATTTATTTTTTTAATACCGACATCAAGAGGTCGGTTTTTATTGTAATTCATTTTTTCCGAGAAAATTTCCGACCTCCAGAGGTCGGAATTTGGTTTTCCCGCTTTCCGCAAACCGACCTCCGGATGTCGCTTTAATTAATAGTAATTAGATGAAATAAAAATACCGACCTCATGAGGTCGGTATTTTAATTACATACTACCGACATTCGGAAGTCGGAATTATAAAATATTTAATTGAGAAAAAATTCCGACTTCCTGAGGTCGGAATTTTTAATGAATTACAATAAAAACCGACCTCTTGATGTCGGTATTATTTTCTCAATTAAATATAAAAAATACCGACCTCATGAGGTCGGTATTTTTATTGTAATTTATTTTTTCCGAGAAAAATTCCGACCTCCGGAGGTCGGAATTTGGTTTTCCCGCTTTATTTTGCATAAAAACCGACTACTTGTAAATACTGACCTCCGGAGGTCGGAAATTACCGACCTCCATTTGAGGTCGGAAATTTTTAGGTCGGTATTCACTGTTTTTTTAGTAGTGTTAGTTTTACATTGGTTTAGACAATTAAAATACATGATCTAATTTTAATTTCCTTTGACATTTAGTCATGTAACTAATACTTATTAAACTTATTTTAGCATGATTTAGTTTTTTTAAAATTATGATCATTTTCATTATGACTTGTTAATTTGCAATATTTGCTTTACACGATTTCATTATTATTTTTATTGTTGGATATTTTAGTGTCATTAATCATATCATATTTTGTGTTATTTTCTTAAGAAAGACCTTAGATAGTTGTATGTTGGTAGGACTAAAGAAATATTTGAAGTACAAGTAAATTATATGTTTGTATGAATACTTTATCGAAAAAATTCGAAAAACCCCGAAAATCCAAAAAACCCGAAAATAGCCGAGGTTGAAAAACCCAAGTTTTATTGATTTGATTTGATTTATAAATTTTAAAATCCGACATAAATGGTTTGGTTTGATATTTGCAAAATCTGAATCAACCAGGCCATTTACACCTCTAGGTAGTATAGGACCACAATATTTATCTGCATTTTGTGATGTACACTAAATAAAATAATTGTTAATAGTTAAAACATAAAATAAGCATATATTATCAAATACTTTCTTGTGATGGGAGAGTGAATCTCATACAAAAGATGAAATATTTAAAAAAAATATAATTTCAATACTTTACTAAAATTTCTAAGAGTAATAAATAAATAAAAGTTATTATTATATTTATCATAATGTAAATTTTTTACATTTTTTTTTTTTACGTAATTTCCTTTTCTTGAACCTTTTTTTTTTGGGTGCAAATTTAAATAAACACAAACTACTGTTCTAATAGACTAATACTAATAAAAGAGCTTCTTAAATCTTACTTAAACATAAACTGCTATAAGCCTATAAGGCTATAACTATACAAAGAAATTTTTGAAAACCCGTTTAAAATACGTAAATTTTAAAAGTTTTCCCAAGTAGGTTCTAATTGCTCAAACAATTTTTATTGCGTTAGTTTTCTACTTCATATATTTGAAGTATATATTGCTATCATTTTTGGTGGTAGGTGATCGATAAGTACTACCTTCTATTTTTAATTATACGTTGTCAAATTTGAAATATTTGAGAAAAAAATTACTTTTAATAGGGAACACTATAATCCTAAAGTGGACCATTTCTGTTAGAGAGGCTAAAGTAGAGTTGAGACGTCGAATTTATCTTGAATCTAATATTTTTTATGTGAAGCATAAATTTTATAAATACAAATTTATTCAAATTGCAACAAATTTTATAAGAAGTGATGGTAAACACTTAGCCAGATTTGAATGAAAAAGAGAGTGTCTAACTAATATGGGTAATAATAAAAGCTATAACCATTCCTCTTATAATTAAAAGGGTCTGATATACATAGAGCCGGGTGATTGAATTCACCGGTATCCTACTCGAGACGAAGTATATACCTTTTAACTTTGTTATTTGGAGCTGATATATCACTCGCTATGAAAGTGACTCATATATACCCCATTGTTATACAAATAGCTCACATATATCCTTTTTCTCTAATGAAAGTGAAAAAAAAAATTAATTTAATTTTTTTAATTATTTTTTTGAAAAAAATATAATCCATACGGGGTATATTAGATCCTCCTCACACTTATTTTTGTTTTTTAGACTTTTATGTTTCAATGACTAATTTAAATTTATCATTTTGATGGACAATTTATTTATGTTTCACTAATTTTCTTGTAAAATTTATTATAGATGCCCCATTTATTTTATTTTAGTTTTACAAATACAGAACCATGCACATGAGTTGCCAAAATGCATCTTGCTCAAAAGCAAACACTATCACATTGTAGAATAACCTAAAGTTTGAGACAACCAAAAAATAAAAGTATGAAACTAAACTTTAAGTCAAAGACTTTATATACCAAATGGTATACATATAATTATTTAATTTACTATTGAATTATCGATAAACTCTTCAAACCGTTAAAATTAGATAACCCAATAATAAAAAAATCAAAACAACTATTCATAGTGTGGTCTGAACTCCATTCCTCTTCAGCGTTCTTTTGATTCAGAGAAGTGCCGTCATTTCAATCTTCAACAATTTCATTTAAGCAATTCATCTCCACAAATAATTGAATAGGTTCCATATATCTAACACTAGTATCAATACTACTTGTAATTAATCCACCAATAGATGACACGGTCAAGTCATTATATGCGTTCTCATGGTCTTATTACCTTCCTAAATTTTCTTAAAATGGAATAAATACATCCTAAAAGCTAATGTTGCATAGAGAGTGTGCACACTCTCTTGAAGGCAAGTGATGAGTAAAAAAATTGAACACGTATCCTTGTTTAATTGGTAACTTTCTAATTAATTAGTACACATAATTATTAATTTATATATATATTTAATTATTTTTATTTCTTTCGATATAAAATTAATTTTTTAATAAAATAATTTTAAAAAATTAATGATGTGGCAGACGTGTGTATACAAACACATCCAACTTGCTTGGTTGTAAGTGTAGACAACATCACACAAAAAAAAAATTATGTAACATTTAGCTAGGTCATTCATTTACGAAATTTACTAACCTATAATCTCCCTATTTATTGCAAGAACAAATTTTTCACCTATAAATAGTGACGGTCTTGCATTATATTGAGTATATGAGAAAGTGTGGGGAAAAAATGAGAAGTATTATATTGTGTTTATTTTGAGGTTAGTGTAGTCAATAGTGAAAGAGAGAGTTGAGTCAAAGAAAAATATTTTAAGTCTTCAACTAATTTACTATACAAAAAAAAAAGAGTAATTGTATATTGAAGAAAGATTTTCTTTTGGTGGAGCTTTGGATTGGACTCTTCAACTAATCTGGAATTGTTTGAGTTGTATGACATTGTTGAGTTGTTATATCATGTAATGACACGAAAGGTCATTTTTTATTTTGTAAAATTACCATTTTACCCCTCCTTATAGTTGCCCCAAGTCATTTTCGATCGGTCGGTGAAGTTGGTTTGGAAATTTTAAACTATTCAATGACTACAGTTATTTAATTCATAGATATTCATTAAATAATTATATTATTTAATTAGTGGTTAATCAAGTTTATGATTTAATTAATACCATATACCATTTGGCTCATATATTAAAAAAAAATAGTAGGGTTTAATATTCTTAGATCGATCATAACTTTGGAGAAAAAAATTTAAAGAAACTGGTGGCATCAATGACCAAAGGAAACAACTCACAGTGCAGGTATGAATTTTTTTTTAAGAAAACAATTCTCAGATTCTTGTATATATTTAAATGATGGCTGAGTTTATGGGTAGATGATCTTATTATATTAACATACTAGTGTGCTTATTATCACTTCGCGCGGAATTGAATATATTTTTAAAATAATTAATGTTGTTAATTGACTATTTTTCGATAAGTGTATAAAAAATACAAATCAAGTCACGGTCATGATGTTGTCTATTCAGAAAATTGCTAGAAAGATGTTTCAAACTTTAATTTCCGCTTAACATTGCCGATAAAAAGAAGAAAAACATAAAAAGTATCTTAAGAAAAAAAATTAAGTTGATTATATAACATTACATCGGAGATTATACTTTGCAATAGAAAATAAAAGAATTGAAACACATAGTATATAATAAAATGTATATTTACAAGAAGTCATGATGTCGTTAGTAATTTGATGTGTACTTATCTACTCGATTATATAAAAATTATCATAGAATGACAAAATATGAAAGGTATACCAAGAGCTGGATCAATGTTTGTCCCTAACACATGTAGAGGAGTGGAAGAGTTTTATAACATTAATCTAATTATTATTGTAGTCATCACTAAAAAAAATTAATATATGATAATAACTATTCAAAAAATAACTCCTTTTTTAATGTGAAAAATTAAGATAGATAATTTTTCCTTTAAATAATTACAAGTTAAATACATATACGCTTCAACAATGACAAAATAAATTAGAATATTAATTAGAAATTGACAAACAGATACACACAAAAACACAAATAGAAACGTGATACTTTTCATCTTCATTCATTCGCATAAGAACAATGTTAGTAGATATATCAAAATAAAATAAAAAAAGAATAGAATAATATTAATTGAAATCAAAACAATACATTAATGAATTTTCAAAATATTTGGAAACCATTCAAACTTTTATACTAATATAACCATCTCTTTTAATGAATCTTCCAAGATAATTAAGCCTTTTTCTTCATTTTGATGAACTTGTACCAAACTAATGTGAACATCTCTATGATGAATCTTTGAAGAATATATCTATGATCTTTATCAAAGTGAAGACCATATCATGACATTATTAAGTACATGAAAGATGAAAGAGATAGAAAGAAAAAAAAGAATGAAAAAGTGGAAATGAACATTGAACATCTCTAAAGATGATTGTTATTTATAGATTAGGTAAACCATAACAATAGTTAGAAAGAAGTTGAAGAGACATGTTAGTTAAGTAGAGAAGATAAATAGATGGAGGTTTTTTTGTAACTTATTAGACATGATAATAATAGTAAATATGATTGAATTTTAAAATTAATACACAAAATATTTATTGAGAAAATGAAGAAAAAAGCCAAAAGAAGGGGAAAAAAAAATAGGAATGGAGGTCATAGAGAGGTGTCACATCACCTCCTCTATGTTTCTCCTTTATATATATTTCTATTCTATTATATAGAAGGGAGAGTTTTCAAACTTTCAACATGGCTGTTTTTTGCCATATTTAGAAAAGCTCAAGTGCAATTTGGTCATTGCCCCTTGCAATTAATGTTTAGAATTACGGTATTTGCTATCTTTTGCTCCTTAAAAATCTTGTATGGCAGTGCTTTATAATTGTACCTTTTCTTCTTTAGACAAAAAAAAATCAGCCAACATCTCCATAATGACACATATATCCATCTCTATTTAATTTAGGTGGGCCCCACCAACTTTATCATCTCGGCTGACCAATACTATTGTGTATTTCTTTATTTCAATTATCATGTCTCACCTTTTTTAGTTGATTACATATTTTAAAAATAAAAATAAGTGGATATTAAAATAATTAACAATTTAGTATACTTAAAATTAAATTTTATATATATATATATATATATATATATATATATATATATATATATATAAATGGTACTATATATCACAATAATTAACAATTATTTGACACTTTAAATTCTATCAATACCATATAAATTAGGATCAAAAGAGTAACATATAATATTTCAATGTATTTTAAAATAATATAAGTAATACTATATATTACGATAATTAACAACTTAATTATTTAAAAGTTATATAAAAAGTTTGATTGACTCTCTAAATTCTATTGGTACCACATAAAATAGATTAGATGATAAACATATATTGTTTGAAACTGACGAATACAATAATTAACAAAAAAAATCGCTCGACTCCAAAAAGTCTATCAATTAATGCCACATAAATGGGACATGGAAAGTAACATATATTATTAAAAAATTAAGTTAAAATGTACTATAAATACAATAATTAACAACTTAATATATTTAAGAGACATATAAAAAATGGTTAATTTTTGAAATCCTACATGTGCCACATAAATCGGAACAAAGAGAATAATAAATCACATAAAATGGATTAGATGATAAACATATATTGTTTGAAACTGACGAATACAATAATTAACAAAATAAATTGCTCGACTCCAAAAAGTCTATCAACTAATGCCACATAATTGGGACATGGAAGTAACATATAATATTAAAAAAATTAAGTTAAAATGTACTATAAAATACAATAATTAACAACTTAATATATTTAAGAGATATATAAAAAATGGTTAATATTTGAAATCCTACATGTGCCACATAAATCGGAACAAAGAGAATAATAAATATTATTTTCAAAATTATGTAAAGTACTATAAATCACAATAACTAACAATTTAAAATATTTTTTAAATCATATACAAATTTCAATAGCTTCTCCAATTTCATAATATCACATAAATTTTTTTAAAAAAAAATATATATTTCTATTATATAGAAGGGAGAGTTTTCAAACTTTCAACATGGCTGTTTTTTGACATATTTAGAAAAGCTCAAGTGCAATTTGGTCATTGCCCCTAGCAATTAATGTTTAGAATTACGGTATTTGCTAATCTTTTGCTCCTTAAAACTCTTGTATGGCAATGCTTTATAATTGTACCTTTTCTTCTTCATACAAAAAAACCAGCCAACATCTCCATAATGACACATATATCCATCTCAATTTAATTTAAGTGGGCCCCACCAAATTTATCATCTCGGCTGACCAATACTATTGTGTATTTCTTTATTTCAATTATCATGTCTCACCTTTTTTAGTTGATTACATATTTAAAAAATAAAAATAAAGTGGATATTAAAATAATTAACAATTTAGTATACTTAAAAATAATTATTTTATATATATATATATATATATATATATAACTACATAAATGGTACTATATATCACAATAATTAACAATTATTTGACACTTTAAATTCTATCAATACCATATAAATTAGGATCAAAAGAGTAACATATAATATTTAAATATATTTTAAAATAATATAAGTAATACTATAAATTACGATAATTAACTGCTTGAATATTTAAAATTTATATAAAAAGTTTGATTGACTCTCTAAATTCTATTGGTACCACATAAAATGGATTAGATGATAAACATATATTGTTTGAAACTGACGAATACAATAATTAACAAAAACAATCGCTCCATTCCAAAAAGTCTATCAATTAATGCCACATAATTGGGACATGGAAAGTAACATATATTATTAAAAAATTAAGTTAAAATGTACTATAAAATACAATAATTAACAACTTAATATATTTAAGAGACATATAAAAAATGGTTAATTTTTGAAATCCTACATGTGCCACATAAATCGGAACAAAGAGAATAATAAATCACATAAAATGGATTAGATGATAAACATATATTGTTTGAAACTGATGAATACAATAATTAACAAAAAAAATCGCTCGACTCCAAAAAGTCTATCAATTAATGCCACATAATTGGGACATGGAAGTAACATATAATATTAAAAAAATTAAGTTAAAATGTACTATAAAATACAATAATTAACAACTTAATATATTTAAGAGACATATAAAAAATGGTTAATTTTTGAAATCCTACATGTGCCACATAAATCGGAACAAAGAGAATAATAAATATTATTTTCAAAATTATGTAAAGTACTATAAATCACAATAGCTAACAATTTAAAATATTTTGAAAATCATATAAAAATTTCAATAGCTTCTCCAATTTCATAATATCACATAATTTTTTTAAAAAAATAAAAAATAATAATTAAAAAAATAAAAAAACAAAAATAAATATATATATATATATATATATATATATATTGGGCACCGTACTAGCATGGGGTACTGTATCTAGTATATATAGATGTGTTGGAAAGAATTGAAAAGGGCAAAATCTATGCTTTCTGCAACGTACGTGTGGTCATAATGTATTATGGATGGGTCAAGTTAAGGCTAATAATGACCAAATGATTTGAGGGTAATTATAGGTCAATACATGGATAATTAATTGTTGAGGAATAATTTATAGGAATATAACTTGTATCAATTTGAGTTCTGAAATGTTTTGGTTTTCCCGTAAACTAAAATGTTATGTCCATAATTTGGGTTTTTAGTGTTTGTCCATTCCTTCTTATAATTATCACATATAATTCAAGTATTGATATATTGATATATGTAATTAAATATTAGGCGTATTGTATTTTGTGAATACCATTAGACTTGTTATATTTGAAGGACTTGAGATTTAACCCTAGACTTAAGATTTAGGAACTTGATTATAGATTTGGGGTAAGTATTTGGGTCTAAGCTATAGACACATAGTAATATGGGTGTTGTTAGTTTCAAAATCTTATTGTGATTATTTATTTGAATAGATTGCATTGATTTGGAAGCCCAGCGAAAGGGGAAGACTCAAGTCCCAAAGTGATTGTTCGATTATTTGAGGCAAGTGAACTTCTCAGCCCTTGTTAAGTGTATAGAATCGTGTATTTCCTTGTGGTATGTGTTGGGGAGTAATGAGACTTGGTGATGTGTTGACTTGTTCATATTGAATGATCCTAATGAGGAAAGGGGGCAGTAAAAGGCAACTTGATTGTATATTGATGTTTGATGTGTTAGGAATGATATGAAAGGCTTGTTGATTCATTGTTGATGTTGTATCACGATTGTGTCGTTGTGAATTATGCATTGATATGAAAATGGTCATCTCCTCATTATTTGTGAACATGTCATTTGCATTGGTTCTGAGACATGGTTGTGACAAGTGCTATATGAATTGAGGAAGGATAAGAACTTAAAGAGGAAGTACCATTTTGTAACATCCGGTAAGTTGAAATAACTATAGAGAAGCAGGAAATCGGAAATAGTCATTTTTGGAAGGAATTAAAAATCTGGAAATTTGGTTAAGTGTGGGAAATCAGTGAGTTTTGTCCAACTTTGAGCATCCATAACTCCTAGCTCAGGATGAGCTAGGAGTAGTTCCAGTTATGTTTGGAAAGCCCTTGGAATGATCTTTCCAACGCCGCCGAGTTTGCTTGATTCCGAGTTCGTATAAGCGAGTTATGCCCTTTGAAAGTTGGGCAGTTGGCAGGGAATCCGTCCGGAAATTTTAAGGGCATTTTGGTCTTTTACCTAGCCATTTCTTTTGGGTTTATATTGTTGTGTTAGGCTGATTTTGGATCATTTGGTCCCATTTTAAAAGAGTGAAAGCTAGGGCTAGAGAGTGAAGAGGAGAAGAAGAGGAGGAAGAGGAGATCAAGCAAGTTTTCGTCGTGGATATCGTCGGGGGTGATCCCCACTAGGTATGTGAGTTCTTAGTGTTGGGTGATCCTTTCCCCCACACACCAAACTCATTTTCATTATTGAGAAAAGATTGGATATGATGTTGAAGTTCTTGTTGGTTGTGGGACATGATTTGGTTGTGTGTTTGAGTTGAATCTCTTGTATGTTGAGGGATTTTATGACCCTTAGTGTTTGGGGTTGAGTCCATTGAAGTTAGGGTAGTTTAGAGTTGGGAAAAAGAGGGAGAAAAGTCGAGTTTTCTGGGAAAAGGGGTGGTGCGTCGTGCCTGCCAGCGAGCCCCAAAAAAGCTTCTGAGATTTCTCCCTTGGGGCGCCGCACCTAGCAGAGCGCCAGCAAGTCCCCTCTGAGCTTCAAGGGCTGGCGCTCCGCGCCTTGCAGAGCGCCAAGGACGCCAAGTTCCCCCATTCTTTACACATTTTCTTATGCATGTTCCTTGGTATTGTACTTATGTTTTATGGTTGTTTCCAACACTTTAAGGTACATTTAGACATCCCGAACTCATCCATAAACATGTGATCATATACCTTGAATCCATAGTTCAATTCAAGGCAAGTTAGGATTGAAGTTAAGGGAAGTTAGAGTCAATTCAAGCAAAGTTAAGAAGCAAGTCCTCAAAGCTTTTCAAGAGTCGTTATTGAACGTTTTATCTTCGTTTCAAGTTCAAGTCAAGCAAGAGTATAGAGTTCCAAGTTAAGTAAAGAGTCTCGAGTTTCAAGTTAAGTCAAGAGCATAAAGTTGAGTCCTTTTCTCAAAAGCTACTAGGGAACTAAGTATTCCAAAAGAGGTTTGTAAATGTTTTACATTTGAGTAACAGGGGAACCATGTTTTCCAAAAGAGCCTTTTTGGCTAAGTTTTGAGCAATTATCTCAATTAAAGAAAGATGTGTTTAAAGACACTTATGAGCCAAAGTATTTTTAGGAGTAGTATTGAGCACCGAATTGGGGATACGAGTTCATATTAACTCAACTCTCCATAAGAACCATGTGCCAACATGGGACTTGACGTATCATTCTTTTTAGATGATCACATAAGATTAGGCTAGTGGATCCACTAAGCAAAAGTAAGGTCCTATATCACGGCAAGGTATAGGATGGTCCTTGGGCAACGTGAGGTAAAACGTTGTACCACCACTAGGGCTCATAGTGGTTGTTTTCGGTTAAAGAATCTCCCACTAAAGTTATATTACTTTTATATAAATAAAGTTGAGTCGTTATCGTTTTATCACTAACGAGCTAAGTTGTTTATGCTATTTTGCAAGCTTTATATATTGCATATGTCTTATTACTTTATATATTGAGTTCAATTATTCATGAGTCGAACAGAGCCAAGGTAAGTGTTCTCCTGTACTCTCTTCAAGCTTAAGTTGTGGTTTAGTTTTCCATCTCGCATACTCGTACATTCAATGTACTGATGCATGTTGGCCTGCATCTTATGACGATGCAGATACAGGTACCCCAGATCAGCACCCTGCACGTCTTTGATCCAGCTGAGCACTTCAGAGTCAGTGGTGAGCCTCCTTGCTTTCCAGGGGACTCGGTTGTTTTGCATTCCTAAGTTTTGTTTTATTAGGATGTTGTGGGGTCTGTCCCAATATCCATCTCAGTACTTTAGAGGCTTCATAGACTGTCAGTCATTTAGTTTTGAGTCTCTCATCTATTTATATATGTAAATACCCTATTTTGAGATTCGAGTTACCCTTGTGGGCAAATGTTATAAGATAAGTTGTTTTGTAACCTTGCGTTTGCATTGAGTTTTCTGTTGAGTTAGGTTTCCGCTGAGTTAAGAAAGCCAGGCCAAGGGTTTGCTTGGGGCCAGAAATGGTCTCCAGGTGCCGGTCCCGCCCAGGGTGTAGGCTCGAGGTGTGACACATTTTGAGGGACGTGTCACGCGCCACGACAAATATTATATTTGGATGGACGTATCATGTGTCGCACACCAAGATGGATTCTATTATTGAGGACGTTTGGCACGCCACGACAGATTCTATTATTGAGCGACGTGTCACACACCGCAACAAATTCATGAATAAATATGTCCCCCATGGATCCCGGACTGAGAGACAGCGGGTGTGTACCGTTAGGACAGACATGCATCACTACACTTGACATTGCATTTCATTACATTGCACATCTTTATTATTTGTGAACTTACAAATACTTTTCTCTGGAACTTGTGATTGGTGAACTTGATCTTGTGTGTTTAGAAGTTTGCTTCCGGAGTATCGTGTGGTTTGGTACTGACCCCTTGTTTCTACATTTCTGTATGTTACGAGCTCAAATCTTCGTGATACTCTTTCTTCTGTTCTTGTCTAAGGCTTCCAGTGGAGAGTTGTGAGGTATCTGTTTGTCATCATAGCAGACCTTCTTACTCCTATTTATGATTTTGTTATGCTATAGAGACAATATCACTTGATACTTGTGTTTTCCTTTCAAATCTCTCGTAATACATTAGAGGCTTTTTGGATCAACTTTTGGGGTTTTAGTTAAGTTGACTTGTTATCCGCATTAGTATTTACTATTAAACTTCTAATTTTATTTTATTTCTGCATTTTATCGTAATGGTTGAGTTTGAGGCTGACTTGTCTTGGTGGGATAAGACGAGTGCAATCACATCCATTTTTGGGTCGTGACATATCCTGGAGGGTAGAAGTCAAGAGTTATACTGTTGGATTGGTGTAGATTATACGACAACGAGCTTTATACATTTTTTGTTCATTTTATTTTCAACTGAAATTTATTGAATTTGTGGTATATACACCAATACAATATTTTTTTTAGGAAACATCAAACAATTTTCTACTGTCCACAAACCTCACGTTGGGATTACATTTTTAGCAAGTCGGTTCATTAAATGGTTTAAATGATTATTTTTAAAAAAATATTGATTTAAAAAATAAAATAAAATCATAACGACAAGTTTAAATTAAAAATTAATTAAATAGCTTAAATGACTTTGTAAGTAAAATACTCATAGATGAGTGACTTTGTAAGTAAAGCACTCATAATTGAGTGACTTTTGAGTTATAATTCAAAGTTGAGTGACTTTCTGAGAAAATAAGTCATAGTTGAGTGACTTTCTGAGAAAAGAATTCATAATTGAGTGACTTTTGAGTTAACATTCAAAGTTGAGTGACTTTTTGAGAGAATAGTGCATAGTTGAGTGACCAGCTGAGATATTAACTCTAAAAAACGTACATAATGTAAATATACCAGCACAATATATTGTGTTATATTATACAACAAAATATTACATGATCAACCATACATATGAAACTCAATGCCATTTTATTCATACGATTTTTTTTAGCAAGGTTTAGAGTAGCAAGACTAATACTATTATAGATCTTGCCACTACGTACAACGGTTTTATAATATTACATGATGATTTGTTGTGAAGCAATTGGCTAATCGATCACTTATTCATGGCCTTCACCTGAAGAGTTGTATCCATCACTAGGGGGTTTATAATTGTAATGTGGAGGGTTATATTTGTCACCTGGAGGTTTATATTCGTCACTAGGACGTTTATATTTGTCACCTGGAGGTTTGTATTCATCACTAGGGGGTTTATATTTGTCATATGAGGGGTAATGTTTGTCACCTGGAGATTTGTCTTCGTTAGTAGGGGGTTTATATTTGTCATGTGGAGGGTTATATTTGTCACCTGGAGATTTGTATTCGTCACTAGGAGGTTTATATTTGTCATGTGGAGGGTTATATTTGTCACCTGGAGGTTTGTATTCGTCACTATGAGGTTTATATTTGTCATGTGGAGGGTTATATTTGTCACCTGGAGGTTTGAATTTGTCACTAGAAGGTTTATATTTGTCACATGGAGGTTTGTATTCATCACTAGGAGATTTATATTTGTCATGTGAGGGGTTATATTTGTCACCTGGAGATTTGTATTCATCACTAGGGGGTTTGTATTTGTCATGTGGAAGGTTATATTTGTCACCTGGAGGTTTGTATTCATCTCTAGGAGGTTTATATTTGTCATGTGGGGGGCTACATTTGTCACCTGGAGGTTTATATTCATCACTAGGGGGTTTATATTTGTCATGTGCACCTGGAGGTTTGTATTCATCACTAGGGGGTTTATATTTGTCATGTGCACCTGGAGGTTTGTATTCATCACTAGGGGGTTTATAACGTAGAGGTTTATACTCATCACTAGGAGATTTATATTTGCCATGTGGGGGATTATATTCGCCACACCGAGGTTTATATTTTTCATGTGGGTGGTTGTATTCGCCACTTGGAGGGTTGTATTCACTATGTGGGGGTTTATTTCCACCACTTGGAAGCTTATATCCATTGTTATATTCACGACCAAGAGATTTATATCTATTGTTATAATCGTCATGTGAGGGATTATATCCACTACCTGGGGAATTATATCCACCACGTGGAGGATAACATCCGCCACCGGAAAATTTATATCCATTATTATATTCATCATATTTATCTCCGGGATATCCGTCAATGTCATTATATCCATCATCGTGTACATCATCCGATTTCATTGCTACAAATATTAAATGTGAAATTTATAAACTAGCATATAACATTGAATAAATGTCAAATACTTAGATAAGAAATCCAATATTTCAAATAGATAATTAATAAAAGGAAAAAAGAAAAACAATAAACTTACAGGTCTCAGCCAACTCCCTAGCTACAACCTCATAGCTTATTATTGCAAAAGTAACCAAAAAAATGCCAAGAAACAAAAATGCCTTGGAACCCATCATTAAACTTAGTTATTTTAATTAAAGGATGAAGAAATTGGTACAACATTGGGTTATATTTATACTAAAAGAATTCAATGTATTAGAAATTCATAAACGGTCACTTATCACTTATCTTGCCCAACCACTACACATCGATTATATTTCCACTATTTCAATTTATTTGTATTATATTTTCAATTTGTTTTAAAAAAGAAGATAGTATAGGACCACAATATTTATCTGTATTTTGTGATGTACACTAAATAAAATAATTGTTTATAGTTAAAAAATAAAATAAGCATATATTATCAAAATATTTTTTTATGCTGGGAGAGTGAATCTCATACAAAAGATGAATTATGTTTAAAAAATATATAATTTCAGTACTTTACTAAAATCTCTAAGAGTAATAAATAACTAAAAGTTATTATTATATTTATCATAATGTAATTTTTGTACATATTTTTTTTACACTTAATTTGTTTTTCTTGAACTTTTTTTTTTTTGGTGGAAATTTGAATAAACACAAACTACTGCTCTAATACTAATAAAAGAGCTTCTTAAATCTTACCTAAACATAAACTACAATAAACCTATAGCTATACAAAGAAATTTTTTAAAACACGTTTTGAAATACGTAAATTTTAAAAGTTTTCCCAAGTAGGTTCTAATTGCTCAAACAATTTTTATTGCGTTAGTTTTCTACTTCATATATTTGAAGTATATATTGCTATCATTTTTGGTGGTAGGTGATCGATAAGTATCGTCTATTTTTAATTCATAGGTTTCAAATTTAAAATATTTGAGAAAAAAATTACTTTTGATAGAGAACACTATAATCCTAAAGTAGACCATTCCTGTTAGAGTGGCTAAAGTAGAATTGAGACGTCGGATTTATCATGAATCTAATACTTTTGATGTGAAGCATAAATTTTATAAATAAAAATTTATAAAAATTGCAACAAATGATATATATATATATATATATATATACACTTTAGCCGGATTTAAATGAAAATGAGAGTGTCGAACTAATATGGGTAATAATAAAAGCCATAACCATTCCTCTTGTAATATATATTTTTTTTTTCTTGGAAAAGGGTCTGATATACATCTCAATTCTATCATTTAGAGCTGATATATCACTCGTTATGAAAGTGACTCACATATACCCCCAATGTTATACAAATGACTCACATATACTCTTTTCCTCTAACGAAAGAGAAAAAATAATAATTTTAATTTAATTTTTTTAATTAATTTTTTGAAAAAATATCATCCATATGGGGTATATTAGATCCTCCTAGCTCACACATATTTTTGTTTTTTTGACTTTTATGTTTCAACGACTAATTTAAATTTATTATTTTGATGATCAAATTTATACACCCAACTTGTTTACCACCTTATCATGTCATCAAAGTATTCATTTTTCTTTTTTCCAGCGTAGATTGGACATCCACAATAAGTGAATGGAAATTCCTTGTCCATAAATCCAGTACTATTTTTCATTCTGTTTATTCTGCTAGCTGATGCCTTAGGAGCTGTCAAGAAGAACTTTAATCTTTGTTCACCAGTTGTCTTGAGCTTTTCTCATAATTTCTAATTTGCTTCATCACCATCTTGATAGTTTTGGTCCTTCCACTACAAAAGATCACAATATCATCTGCATAAGTCAAACGATTAATTAGTAGTCCATTTTGAGACATAGTAAACGGGATTATAAACTTTTCATAAGAAATACTCCATCTGTTTAAAAAAGAATGACCTAGTTTGTTTTTTAGTCTGTTTCAAAAAGAATGACCCCCTTTATTTTTTTGGCAACACTTTAACTTTAACTTTCCACGTAACATGTTTGAAGCCACAACATTAAAGGGCATTTTGATACATTTGACATAACTTTATTTTAGAACCACAAGATTAAAAAAGTCCTCTCGTTTCTTACATTTCGTTCCAAGTCAAACTAGGTCAATTTTTTTAAAACGGAGGGAGTAAGTTGTTTAGATATTTAGTTAAAACTTCCGCAACCAATATAAATAGAGATGGTGATATATAAGGGATTTCCTTGTTTCGGTCCTTGTGAAGATGTAAAGAATATCCCATCCTAGATCCATTGATAATGACTGAATACCAAACACCTAATACTCACTCTGTCCCAATTTATGTGACTTACTTTCCTTTTTAGTCAGTCTAAAAAAAAATGACACAATTCTATATTAAGTAACAATTTAACTATAAAATGTATATTTTACCCTTAATGAAATGATTTACATCCACACTGTTAAGTGGAAATAAGTTAAGTATTTTGAAGAATGACAAAGTTGCATATAACAGGTTGTGTTTACATGTTTCAAGTTCATCTAATCAGACTGGGAGAACGATTTGGAAATCAAGTAGGTTTGCGCAATAAAGAAGGAGTTCTACATGAAGCAGGAATACTACGTGTGAGCTTCTAAGTTCCAAGCGGAAGAGGAAGCAGAGCACAAGTAGGAGTCCAAGTTGAAATAGGTTTTGGATTCAAGTCCAAATATATAAATAGGGCAATAACTTCTTCAAGGAAGTTTGCACACTTACATAGAGAGTCAATCAAAACGTTGGCAAAGAGAGTTTGAAAGAGTTTTGTAATTTGTTTGGGAGTGCTGCGAGTTTGTGGAAAAAAGTTGTACGATTGTAGTTAAGAGTTTTTTCATTACAATTGAGTTGTGTGTGTAGGAACGTCTAACATGTTTGAGAAATTTGGAAGACGGTAGAAGACTTGAACCTGGGGGTTTTGGTCTTGGGTAGTTAGGAAGTAGATTTTATAATTCCTTAGATTACATAGGTGTGTAATCATTGTGGTGTTTGGAGTTAAGATAAATAATACAAAGTTGTGAACTAATTGTTATTCTACAAAATTGTTTACTTCAACTAGAAAACAGTAAAGAACAAGTAGTAAGTACATGTTCCTTTACCGAATTAAGGAGGTCATAATTTCTACAAGTGGTATCAGAGCATGTTATCTTAATCAAGAGTCTAATAACTCAAGATAAAGATCATTATGAGTTCTGCACCTCCTCTCGGACACGGTCAAGGTCAACACATCAACAGACCACCATTATTCAATGGTCAATACTATTCATGGTGGAAGACAAAGATGGAGGATTTCATCCAAGCCGAAGATTATGAACTTTGGGTTAGAATCATCGATGGGCCTTTAACCCCTACTGTTAAGGATAGTGAAGGAAATAATGTTCCAAAACCTAAGGAACAATACAGTGAAGCTGACTACAAGATGTTGGGAAAAAATGCGAAGGCAAAATGTATTCTTGTATGTGGACCGGACCTGATGAGTTCAATCGGATCTCAAGTTGCACCTCCGCGAAACAAATATGGGATACTCTACAGAATGCTCATAAAGGTACAACTCAAGTTCAAAAATTTAGAATTGCTAGGTTATGCTCTGAATACGAAGCCTTCAAGATGAAATCTGGAGAACCACTTCAAGACATGATCACCAGATTCACTACTATAGTAAACGAATTAATCTCCTTGGGAAAAATATACACCACTGAGGAACAAGTAGACAAAGTGCTTAGGACTTTGCCTAGATCATGGAAAATAAAAGTTACTGCAATCAGAGAAGCCAATGATTTAACCAATATGACTTTAGATGAATTAGTAGGAAATCTCAAAACATATGAGATGAATGTTGACAAAAGAAGTGAGGGAAACAAAGAAAAAAAATCTTGGACTCAAAGCAACTGAAAGTGATGAATTAGATATAGATGATGAAGAATTGGCACTAATTAGCAGAAACTTCAAGAAACTCTTCAAAAAGGGGCATGAATTTTGGTAAAAAGGCATCACCCACCAAAGAGAAGACTACAGAGAAACCACAAAGTGGAGGGTGTTTCAAGTGTGGTAAAACTGATCATTAAGGATTGTCCTATGTGGGAAGTAGAATGGAGAAAAGAAAGGGTTAAAAAGGAGAAGAGGGAACTCTCAAGCAAAAGAAAAAACAAAGAGAAGGAACAAGCCATGTATGCAGCTTGGGGAACAAGTTCAAACATGTATAAAGAAGATGCTGATGGCATTGCCTTGATGGCCATAGAATAATCTGAACCCTACTCAGACATATAAGAAATGGAGAAAACAAGTAAGAGAAAGCAAGCAACATTGGTACATGGACAATGTTTGTTCAAGACACATGACTGGAGATACATCACAATTTCTCTTACTTGAAGAAGGCAGAGTTGGAATGGTTGCTTTTGATGGTGGAAAAAAGGGTCAAATCAAAGGTATCAGAAAGATAGGAAGATCAGACGAACAGTCAATAGACAAAGTATATCATGTAGAAGGGTTAAAACACAACCTGCTAAGTGTATCTCAACTATGTGACAAAGGGACTGAGGTAATTTTTTCTTCAACTGATGTTAAAGTTATTAATCTCAAAACAAAGAAGGTTGTGTTAACAGGGAAACGAGATAAACATGTATACACAGTTGACACTCAAGGATCTTTGATGAAAACTTAGTATGCTTAAGTGTGATGGACAAGGATCCTTTGTTGTGGCAAAAACGTCTAGGCCACGCCAGCCATGTACAACTAAACAAACTTATCTCTTACGAATTGGTTGTAGGACTTCCTAAAACTAAGTTCAAAGAGGAAAGAGTTTGTGAGGCGTGTACTCTAGGAAAACAAGTTAAATCATCCTTTCAACCCAAATAGGCTATAAACTCAACCAGATCTCTTGAACTGATACACATGGATTTATGTGGACCTATGAGGGTTAAAAGCAGAGGGGGAAAAAGATATGTGTTCGTTCTGGTTGATGATTACTCCAGGTATACTTGGACACTATTTCTAGCCTCTAAAGATGATGCATTTGAGGCCTTTTTCTCCCTTATAAGAAAACTCCAAAATAAGTTTAAAAAAACAATTTATCTCAATTAGGTCTTATCATGGTACTAAATTTGAAAACTCAAAATTTTCTCAGTATTGTGACCTTCATGGAGTTGAACACAATTTCTCTGCTCCTAGAACCCCACAACAGAACGGTGTAGGTGAAAGAAAAAATAGAACCCTCCAAGAAATGGCTAGAATAATGATGATTACTAACAAAATCACTAATCAATTCTGGGCTGAAGCCATCAATGTTGCATGAAGTCGATCACAATTTCTCTGCTCTTAGAACCCAACAACAGAATGGTGTAGTTGAAAGAAAAAATAGAACCCTCCAAGAAATGGCTAGAACAATGATGATTGCTAACAAAATCACTAATCGATTCTAGGCTGAAGCCATCAATGTTGCATGCTACACTATAAATAGATGTATGTCTCGACCCTTGCTAGATAAAACCCCGTATGAACTATTAAAAGGCAGAAAACCCAACATCTCACATCTAAGAATATTTGGATGTAAATGTTTCATTCACAATAATGGAAAGAATCTGTTAGGTAAATTTGATGCAAGGAGCGATGAAGGAATTTTTCTAGGCTACTCCACACATAGCAATGCCTATAGGATACTAAACAAACGAACCATGTGTGTGGAAGAGAGTGTTCATATTGTATTTGATGAGTATAATACTATGCCTAACCAGAACCTGCAGGAAGATGATGAAATTTCAGAAGGAACCACTGATAATGCTAAGGAACAAGAAAAAGGACCAGGTCCTCCCCACGAAGATAATGAAATCATCACCCACTCTCATAACAACCAAGATGAGAACATAGAAAGGGTACCTGAAGGAGAACAAACAAAATTGAATGATGGTCAAGATACATGACAACCAAATTTGGTCTTAAAAGATTACAAATACCAAGGATCACATCCTTTGGACAACATACTCACTGACCTTACTTCTGGAATAACCACCAAATCAGGGCTGAAAAATCATTGTGCATTTAATGCATTCTTATCCATGGTGGAACCAAACAAGATCAGTGAGGCCCTCGAGGATGCAGATTGGATCATAGCTATGGAAGAGGAATTGAACCAATTCGAAAGAAATAAAGTTTGGAATCTTGTACCTAAACCATCAAACATAACTATAATTGGTACAAAGTGGGTGTTTAGAAACAAGTTAGATGAACATGGTACAATAACCAGAAACAAGGCTCGTCTAGTAGTTCAAGGGTACAATCAAGAAGAAGGAATAGATTATGATGAAACTTTCGCACCTGTGGCAAGGTTGGAGGCAATCAGATTACTCATAGCATTTGCAGCTCACATGTAATTCACTTTGTATTAGATGGACGTAAAAAGTGCATTCCTCAACGGGTTACTAAAGGAAGAAGTGTTTGTTAAACACCCCCTGGCTTTGAGAACAATGACTATCTTGACTATCTACAAACTTGGAAAGGCTCTGTATGGGTTAAAACAAGCTCCAAGGGCATAATATGATAGATTGTCAAAATTTCTCCGTCATGGATATTCAAGAGGTAAAATTGACAACACACTGTTTCTCAGAAACAAATGAAATGATTCACTGATTGTACATGTATGTGTTGATGACATAATCTTTGGAGCCACAAACAAGGCACTCACTAACGAATTTCCCAATCTTATGAGCAACGAGTTTGAGATGAGCATGATTGGAGAATTGAACTACTTTCTGGGGCTCCAAATAAAGCAAACACCTACAGGTACATTAATTCACTAGCAAAAGTATGTTAAGGAACTGCTCAAAAGATTCAAAATGGAAGATGCTAAACAAATAAATACCCCAATAGCTACAACCACGAAATTAGACCTCGAAGGAATAGGTTCTGTTATGGAACAAAAACTATATCGAGGTATGATCGGGTCACTTTTGTATTTTACAGACAGCAGGCCTGATATTGTGTTTAGTGTAGGATTATGTGCTCGATTCCAAACCAACCCCAAAGAATCTCATCTCCAAGTGGTTAAAATAATTCTTAGATACTTGTAAGGAACCACTCATTTATGACTATGGTATCCAAAAGGGAGTAACTTTGGATTAGTAGGGTATGATGATGCAGATTATGCTGGTTATCTAGCAGACAGAAAAAGTACCACAGATATGGCACACTTTCTAGGATCATGTTTAATCTCTTGGGGATCAAAGAAACAAAATTCGGTTGCATTATCCACCGCCGAAGCTGAATATGTAGCAACAACCTCATGTTGTGCTCAACTATTATGGATTAAACAACATCTCAGTGATTTTGGTCTTAGTATTGAGCCCAATCTTTTGTGGTAACACAAGTGCAATCAACATTGCAAAAAATCCTGTACAACATAAGAGAACAAAACACATCGATATTCGTCATCACTTTCTAAGAAACAACGTAGAAAATGGGCTAATTTCCATGAATTTTTGTGCCACTGAACAACAAATTGCTGACACTATCACCAAGACATTAGCAAGGGAACACTTTGAAAGAAGCAGGTTGGAATTAGGGATGATAAAGATCGCCTAAGTATCTATGCTCAAGTAGTAAACTATGGTGCTCGAGTACATGCTATTCATAAAGCTTTTAACATTCATAATGAACTGTAACTAAAAGAATTCACTTTTCTCAGGTAATTAGGGACTCAAGGATTAGGACGTCAAAAAATCATCATCTTACGATTACAGGTTTGCTCACTATACTTATTTAAAAAGGACCAAAATATTATGACTTGTGCACACTACCCAGAATATAGAAAGATATGATTCAAAAACACCAAAAATCAAATCAATCTGACCTCACCATCAAATCAACCTGTTTCTCTTCTCCAAAAACCCTTCCACTCCCTAGTAACCATTCTCAAATTAAGTTCCATACCTCTTCATCCTCCACAAAAACCTTCTTTCTTATTATCACCCTCGTTCCCAAATCATTCCCAAATCGTCACAAACCATTCCCTAATCATGCTATCACCGTCTAAAAATGACGACCTTGCTATCATACCCTTCGAGAATCAAGTAAGTCTGTTCATCCTACCCGATGTAATGTTTGTTGACTCATTTGGTGTAACACATCCTGCCAATCCTCTCATGGAGGAAGCTGAAACTCAGGGGGAAGAAAGAAACCAGAACATGGAGCCTGACTCTGGTGGTATTGAAAATACGGATTCTTATTGTCAGGGGGAACAAAAAGGCATAATACATATATTGGACCTTAAACTTGGCTTCAAATTTTAACTTTGACCTCCAACTTTCAAAGTGCACAAATAGACACTTTAACTATCCAACCTTTTAATAAATAAACACGCGTGTCTTACCTGGCAAAACGCGTGACGTGCACGCATTTTGCGCGAGTGAGAAGTAATTTTTAGGCACACAACAGTGAAAAAAATGCTGAAATGACAACTCTACCCTTAATTTATTTTATTTTATTTTTTAGTTCTAAAATGGACGTGGGCTCACTAATACACGTGGCAGCGATTGCATTTCACGCTCTTGGCTCCAAAAATCGCGTGTTTATTTATTAAAAGGGTGGATAGTTAAAGTGCTTGTTTGTGCACTATGAAAGTTGGAGGTCAAAGTTAAAATTTGAAGCCAAGTTTAAGGTCAAATATATGTATTATCCCAAACAAAAATCAGCAAAGGAAAAGGGTCATATCTCGTATGATGATGATGATGATATTCCATTGGTCTACTTGATTTCTAAGAAGCTTCGTTCACGACTTCGCACAGAGTTATGTCAACCCCTTGCTATGACTGTTCCCAAGTCTCAAGAAAATCCTATCTCTGACTCACCAGTGAAGACTCTGATTTGAGTGACTAGATCGGTGCAACGTAGTCGGGATATGGCTTTTCTTACTAAATCTACCAAGAATCCATCCGGTAAAAAGTAAGTGTGTTCCTCCTTCGAATCTTATAGAGATTGATGATAACGTAGTTGAAACCAAGAAGGGTAGTAAATGGAAGAGAAATGTGTCTAAAGAACAGGGCATTGTATCTAAGTCTGTTAAGAAATCTGGTTCAAATGAAGATTTTGATGATGATATTGAAGTTATCGCTGAAAATTGTAAGGCTAGGATAAAGTCATTTAAGAAAAGAAGTGTGATTAGGGGTCGAGTTATTGCAGGTTTTGGGAGAAATGAAATGGGTGAATTGCTTGTCCTGTTACAAGCACAGGGTTGGAGTGCTCTGTTTCTTCAGGGTAATCGACGGCGTAAGATGGGTAGGAAAGAAACTAGGGAATTTTATAGTAATGTGGTTGGGTCTGATTCTTCAATTTCTAGCATAGTTGGAGGTATATATTTCACATTAACAGCTGAGGTTCTGTCAACAATACTGGGTGTGCCTAATGTAGGATGGTGTCACTATGTCAAACGTACTTAGCCTCCCTTGGAGGGTCTCCTATCAGCCCTAGAAATATCGCGTCGATTTGCGAATGATCCTATGCTTGAGGATTACACTAGAGTGGATAAAAGAGCCATGTGTCCTTTACATAAGTTGCTTTTTGATGTAGTACATAAGATCATTCTCCCTAGGAAGCATAAGCGTACGAAGGCTAACTATTTGGATCTCACGCTCATGGAATTGCTGATATCTCAGGTTCAAATTAATCTGCCACAGTTAATTCTTAGTCATATTTATAGGATCTCTGTGCATGATGACAACGACCATGGGCTTGGGTATGGGTTCTGGTTGGGAGAGGTTTTTGAGTTCTTTCAGGTTCCGGTTAAAGAGTGGCAAGTGTAAAGTACAAAAGATGTTTTGGGGGAAGTGGATCATGTTGTTATACCTACTACCTCTAGAAGGGCAAATGCACCTATGCAACAGCTGAGAGCATTATTGACTGCAAAGGGTGAGGAAATTGCTGCTCTTAAGGTCTCTCACTCAGCTGCTATGGATCAGTTGCATATTAGCTACGGGCTTGAGAATGCTGGACTGGTCGAAGAAAACTCTAGACTCAAGGAAGAGCTTGCTACGACTCAAGCAACACTGGAGACTGAAAGAACCTCTAACTCTGCCCATCTGAAGTATATTGTTGATCTGTTAGCCAAGGGTTCTCCGTCCTCATCCTCTTGTGTGCCACCCTCTGTTTAAATCAACACTCCAGCTTACATATGCCTTGTTATGTGTTTTGGGTTCTTTTTAAAGACGATAGTTTGCAATTCTGAATTTTGCAGATAATGGTTTTTTGTTGCTTAATTTTGTTGTGTAACTAATGACTAAGTTGGTGGTTTTGTTTGTTATGGTTTATTATGTTGTTTTTGCTTACTATGGTGTGTATAGGTCCTTCTCAGTTTTTTGTCTGATGTCAAAAGGGGGAAGCTTGCTTGCATACACATGTTACGCATACATGTTTCGATTTGCTGTGATACCTACTAGTATCCAAAAGTTCAATGCAATACAGATTCAATACAAAGCTTGAATAATTTGCCATCGTCAAAAAGGGGGAATTTGTTAAGTGGAAATAAGTTAAGTATGTTGAAGAATGACAAAGTTGCATATAACAGGTTGTGTTTACATGTTTCAAGTTCATCTAATCAGACTGGGAGAAGGATTTGGAAATCGAGTAGGTTTGTGCAATAAAGAAGGAGTTCTACACGAAGAAGGAATACTATGCGTGAACTTCTAAGTTCCAAGCGGAAGAGGAAGCAGAGCACAAGTAGGAGTCCAAGTTGAAATAGGTTTTGGATTCAAGTCCAAATCTATAAATAGGGCAATAACTTCTTCAAGGAAGTTTGCGCACTTACATAGAGAGTCAATCAAAACGATGTCAAAGAGAGTTTGAGAGAGTTTTGTAATTTGCTTGGGAGTGCTGCGAGTTTGTGGAAAAAAGTTGTACGATTGTAGTTAAGAGTTTTTTCATTACAATCGAGTTGTGTGTGTAGGATACGTCTAACAAGTTTGAGAAATTTGGAAGACGGTAGAAGACTTGAACCTGGGGGTTTTGGTCTTGGGTAGTTAGGAATTAGAGTTTATAATTCCTTATATTACATAGGCGTGTAATCATTGTGGTGTTTGGAGTTGAGATAAATAATAAAAAGTTGTGAACTAATTGTTATTCTACAAAATTGTTTACTTCAACTAGCAAACAGTAAAGAACAAGTAGTAAGTACGCGTTCCTTTACCGAATTAAGGAAGTCATAATTTCAACACACAAATTTCTATCATTCATTTTGGATCACAAGTTTTAAAAGTCTTCCTTTCTTTCTTAAACTACTTCACATAAAATGGGACGGAGGGAGTATAAGATTCATAATTAAGTTAGTCAATTGATCAAAGAATCCAAATTTCTCTAGGACTGAAATAACAAAGAATCAAGACATTCTATCATAAGCTTTAGCCATGTCCAACTTCATTACTATATTACAACCTTTATTAGGTTGAGATATAGAGTGAACAATTTCTTGAGCTAACTGAACATCTACCTATCCTTGACAAAGCCTGACTGATTCTCAGAGATAAGTCTAGGTAACAACGAGTTAAATCTAAAAGCAAAGATTTTAGAAATGGTCTTGTTGGTGAAATTAGACAAGCTAATAGGTCTATATTGAGCAAAACAATCGGGTGAGCTAGTCTTAGGAATAAATACTAAACAAGTATGTGAAAAAAAAATTGTGAGGTTTTTTTTCCTAAAAGAATTTGATGACATATTCAGTAATATCTTATTTTATGATATCCTATATATATTAACAATTATGGAAGATAGTGCCATAATCTGCCCAACATTTTTGCTCTACCTGTTTGCTTTTGTTTCCTGTAGAATTGAACGGAGTATCAACATGTCAACATTGGTTAATAGTGTCCTACCAGCTTACATTTTACAATGTCGACAAAACTTAGAAACGTTCTCGTATTCAAATTTTTGAGTAAAACCTTTCAACGGATTATATTAGATTCGTGTTTAAGATTAAACCCAAATCAAATTTAGTTTTGGCTTAGTAAGATTAACCTCCACCCTAACTTTATTCATGTTTGGTCTAGTTTTATTATTTGTAGAGAAATTCATAGAAAGAGGAGTACCGAGGGGCTTTAGTTCCAAGTATGACAATGGAACGGCAAACCTGGTAGCAAGGGTGGATCTAGATGCAACCAAGGGTTGGGGTTCACTCAAACTCCCTTCGAAAAATCACACTATATATACGGTTAAATTCCAATTATATATATATATATATATATATATATATTAAAATGAACCACCTAAAACAAGAAAGAAGTTTAACTCAATGGATAAAAGAGTTCAAGAATTGGCCCTATGTCATGGGTTGGAGTCCCACGCGCGCACACTTCTTCTCCTTTTTCATTATCTTTCTCTTTTATGCCATTTTTCTTTCTAATTTGTCTTTGTTTGAATTTATTAGACACATTTTTATTTTAAAGTAACTCTTTTTTCATGAACTAACTTAAATAAACTCCTTAAAATGATGAATTATATTAAACTTGAATTTGAGATAGAAATATATTTTTTTTCAAAATAAGCTAAATAGATGTAATTGAATGAAGAAACTTAAAAATCATCAATATCCTTTTAACAATATCAATTTAATAAAATTCCCGACTCACGACTCATCAGTAGCTTCTGTGGTTCCATGCTTAGTCCATTTTCTTAGAACCTTCATCCACGCCTTCCACCTACGGCTCGTCGAAGGAACAACGGCTTGTAGGTGGGCCCATATGTTGCCAAAACCTATTTCATGCAAAATTAGATAAAAAATCATTATACCTAATAAAAAAAAGCCTAAGACTCATGAAAACTCCAAGTTTAATGCATCAAAAATACTGTAAACTCACGGTACATCAATGCTCAAATGTATAAAACATATTATTTCTCTAGTTTGAGATAATTGCTCAAACTATATCCTCTTAATAGAGGTAACTGCCTTGAAATATCTATTAACACATAAACTCATTTAGAAATCAAAGTTTCTCTTTTCTCAAAATAATATTCTCTTTCTTCATGTAAAAATGAAACATTTGGGAAAGACTTAGTTTCCTTATACTCTTTCTCAAACTCCTCTTAACTTGCTCGAAAACTCAGTTTAAAACACAAATGTTGGCTTTAAAAGATTCTCAAGATTTATAACTCAAAATAGGGTTCATGATGAAATATAGACATGAACGAATCAACTCAAGAATCTCAATAACATTATTGAAAACTCAATACTCAGAACTCAACAATATTACTCATCTCAAGAATACTCAATGCATAGTGTTCACACTGAAATATAGACATGAACGAATCAACTTAAGAATATCAATGCATAACATATAGAAATTCAATAATTAGGAATATAATTTTAAAAAGAATCAGGAACTCAAGCACTCAAAATCAACTCATCTCAAGAATACTCGAATCTAAGGTTTGAACCCTATATTTACTTGTTTTATTTAAAAGGTATTATATAAAAGGAAAATGACTGAGTTTTCGAAAAACCGATTAAACTTATGGTTTAAGAGAAATCGGGTTTCCAAAAGGACAGAGTTGCCACTTAATTTTTAGTAAAAAATCAAGAAAAAATACAAGATTTTTCAAAAGACTTAAACAGATAAAATCGATTGAAAAAGGGTTCGAGTTCAAATGTACATTCCGAGAAGGTGTTAGGCCCTCGGAATGCCCGCTAACTTGCGGTTGACCAGCGATTTGATTAAAAGTGATTTTTGACTAACTTTGAAATTTCAACTAAGTAAAAGAACTCCTAACGACTTTGACTAATTTTAAAATTTTAACTAAATAAAAGAACTCAAATTATTTTAACTAATTTTATTGAGATTCTAACCAAGTAAAAAAAAACTCATCTATTTAAACCAACTTTTTGGAATTTTAACTAGGTAAGAAGGACTCATTTATTTTAACTAATAATAATTATTTTTTTCGAAATTATAAATAAGTAAAAGAACTCATTTATTTTAACTAATTTTTTGAGATTTTAAATAAGTAAAAGAACTCATTTATGACTATTTTTTTTATTTTTTTATTTATTATTATTTTTATTATTATTATCTTAAGGGGGGATGAACTAAAGGGAAATTTTCTAAAGGGGAATGGTTCATAAAATGTCAACAAGACTAATATTAAAATAAAAACTAAGTAATAAAATATATATACTTTAATTCGAAACTAAAATGAAATGACCATTCTTGAGGAATTTAATTAAGTTAAATCATAAGATAATCAAAACGTTAGTCAAATATAATAAAATAATAAAGGAGGGAAAGGAAGAGCATGTCAAATTTGGGCCTATTGCTGCGTTTTTGGGCCTCCTTCAGCCCATTTTCGCTCCCAAACACCTGTGTATACAACAAAGGTATATTGTTGTATATGGGTCGCACTTCGACTCATTATCGTGTATATTGGCATGCATACCATCCGTATACAATATATTTCAGCCTCCAAGTACTTGTAATTCGTTTTCCACCTATAATTCGATATTTTGAAGCGTATATCAAGGTATATTGCTGTATATCAGCATGTTTACAGTCCGTTTTGGACCTTTTCAAAGCTTGAAACTTCAAATTCCAGCCTTGTATGGCTCTCCCAACACCCTTTCATCAGTTTCTTTTGCTCGAAAATGGGGCCGACTCGATAAAGATGGGGTTAGGCCTCCATGGCCCGATTAGAAGGTGCAAGGAAAGGTGAAAAAGTCCATGAGGACTTGGGGCACAATTTTTCATGCAAGCATAACACACAAAAAAAAGTGAGTAACGATTCGATAATTTGAAACCAACTGAACTGAAATTGTATACAATTTTGGACTTAAGCATGGAAAAGGCAAACAACTCTAAATCCATATGGAGGAAAAGTAAAAAAAAAAGCAACATAAAAAAAATTAATAACAATAAATTCCAACTAATACACACAAAGCCCCCCTCAATGAACCTTAAGATATTATCTAATGTTATTAGATAGGATAATTAAACTTTGATTAATTAATCATGACTTCACCTTAAACACACACATGCCGAACTCAACAGTGAGTCAAAGGACATTAGAAGATAACCACAAATTATGCCAACTAAAACTAACCGAAAAGCAAATGGGCCAAAGTTTTCCTCTCAATTAGAAGTAATATCATGTGACTCAAATTGGAACAAAATGAAGGCAAGGGAAAGTTAATTCTCAAGAAAAGGGGTCATTGTAACATAAATAAACTACTAATCTTTGCTTTGAAACCAACAATAAATTCCAAAAATAAATAAATAAATAAATAAAAAACACCCATGAGTTTACATAGTCAAGCAAAGTAGCAGACAACCTATGGACACTAAAATGAACCTAAATGCCTTAATATAGATAACTTATCAGAATAATATTAACAGGATAAGATAGGAATTCACATGACTCTCAGACAGGAAAAGAGGGAACTTGTAGTAACTTATTAAAGGGGAAGAGAGGAATAAACATGTTTTAGCATTTTTTCAAGATAACGTTCCAGCAAACCGGACATAATACCATTGATTGAATAAGAAATATAGAAGAAACAATATAAGGATCTCATAACGAAAGGCGATCATTTGAAACATAAAACAGTCGAGGAAATAAATCTACACCTATTTATATTAGCATAAACTTCTAGTTTATGCTTGAAAATACTTAAAGAAGCAGTAAAATAATTTCATTGACACTTTCAGCACATATACCAAGACCAGAAAATTATCCCAACCGACGGAAACAGAACAAAGCGAATAAATAAGCCGAGCTTAAGACGAGAACAACCACCAAGGATTTAAGAAGGCTACAAAACAGAGAAAGCGTATTCAAGTAAGCATTATATCGCTTCGGAAGAGACACAACAAGAGAATAAAGGTGAGATTTTCACCTCTTCCGGGATAGCGAAACGGAGACCAAACGAGCTGAAGGTTCCAAACTTCCACCACCACCAAGATGGACAGCAATCGAAAAGCTTAGGCAATGACTCGAACTCGAATTAATCTTAAAGAACGATGAGATTCGGATGGAAAACCAACTCTTCTTTCTCTCCTTTGAATGTATTTAGTATGTATCCTATAATTATTATTATTTTTTTTGCTGTGTGATTCCTTATGCCTTAGTAAACTTTTCCAAAAAAAATTTCTCCCCCCTTCAACAGTGAATAGATACAATTATATATAAGGGAAATTAGGTTGAGAAAAAAAAAAGGGGGGGGGGGAGGACGAAATCGAATAAAAAATGACCTTATTCAAATTTCAAATTCAAAAGTCTTTCACAATTTTGGAGAGACCACTTTTTCTGAGGAATTCGCCCCATTCCGAAAGAGGAAAGAGGGGATAAACGGCTAAGACCGACTCCTTTGTCCTTGAGCATCGACGTGCCTTCATCTCGTGGCTACAAGGACTGAGACGCGTTGCTGGCAGGCTGCAAGACGTTGGAATCGCTAGATTTTGGTTTTGTCGCGTCTGGAATGGCTCTTCGTTGAGCTTCTGGAGAAGAAGAACAAATGGTATAGGGGTGACGTTGTTGCTGTATGTGTATTGTTGAAATGGGTTTCTTTGGTATAGAATTGGGCCAGCTTTTGGGCTAAGGATGGGTTGGAATGGGAAGATTGGAAATTGGGCCAAAATTGGTCTCAAATTTGAGTTAAAGTGGGGGAATAAACGGCTAGAAATGCAATAAAGGGTTAGGTAGATGAATTATCTAGCCAAATTGAATTCTTTTAGTTAATTCAACTAGTAATTAAATAAGACGAATTAATTAACGAGCTTCTTAATCTCAATAAAATATAATAATTAACTCAATTGTAAACTAAAGATTCAAAATATAAACTACTAATTTAGACAAATTAATTTAATAAAGTATTTAAGTAAAACTAAATTCTTTTTTGAGATAATTTTCGAATATTCATAAGATATACTAATTACATATATAATTATATGTATATTTATTATTTATAAATTATGAAAATCGCCTAAGATCACTTAAAATGACTTTGAAAAGTATTCGAATTTTATAAAACTAATTATTCTAAGTCGTTTGGAAATTAAGAAACTCGTGGATTAATTCCTATCGGGGAGCGTCAAAGTTGGGTGTCAACATTACTCTTATACTGATTTAAAAGTAGATGTATGGTGTGACGACGAACTAGTCCAACACTATGATAGACTTACATACTTGGAAGAACAAATTCATTGAAGAATCTTAAATACGAACTTGATTAGAAGCCTTGTAACCCCAACTTGAAGGAGAACAATCAAGAAAACTTTTCTTGAGATTCTTGAATTAGTTTCTTGAAACTCTATGGCGAAGAATTAGGATTATCATTAATGATTCATAATTGTATGAAGGAATTTGAGTGGGAAAGAATGAAATTCTTGGAGAAGGAATTACCTTGAAGAAAAATCTTCAAAAAGATTGAAAGAATCTTGAATGAAGTCTTCTACTTTGATTTTTCCTTAGGTTTTGCCTTAGGATTTGAGAGAGAAGAGAATGAGGGATTAAGAGATGAAAATCTAATTGGTTTGGACCTTTAATTAGTCAAGAAATTTGTTAAGAGTTTTCTTAGAGGTAAAAAGACAAAAATGACCCTTTTATTGTTTTCCCGTCTGCTAATTCATCACTGCACTGTATCAGGTTACTAAAATGGTCATAACGTGTTACTTGAAACTCAGATTGAAGCAAATTTTGTGACGTTGGAAAGAAGATTCAAATACCTTTAATTTGATAGGTTATGGGCCACGTAACTCTTTATATTATAAGAGATGTGGTCGTTCGAAGTTGATCAAAGTAAAATCTTACATCAAAACTTAATCGCTAAGAAAGCTTTCAACTCAACTTTGTGCTAGGGGATTATGTGGCCTTAATTCATCTCCAAATTTATTCTCGCACTAAAGAATTGACTTTTACACATATGATCAATTTAAGAATCACCTGATACGACCTTACATGTAAATGAAGAATTGTTTGAGTTTTAACTTATAAATTATCGGGGTGTTACAACTACAATATTGATGATTTAGACATATTTATGTATTTAAAATTAATATGAAATATTATACAAATAAAAAAGTTAACACCTTGGTACCCATTAGTATAATAATTAAAATTTAGCACCTAAAGATACCTTAAGAAACCTAAGTTAACCATTCAAAAATTTTGTGTTGTGTTACTTCCAGCAACCCATGCTTGGGGGACTAATAAAACAATCATGCCCTATCCAATATATTTGTTGTGGTTAGGTTCATCTTTGACCAAAACCATACCATTTTTCAGAAGTGGTAGTGTGGTAGTTAAGAAATTCATGGAAGTGGTAGTGTGGTAGGTGGTAGTGTACCATTTTTCGGTGCGGAATTCATGGTAAAATGTAATAATATTTATTGTAATATTCTTCCGATAATTATTTTAATATGAATATTTCCCTAATATTATTTATGATATATTCTAGATATAACATATCTTGGGTTCTTTGGTACATAAATAAATTTTCCTTGATTAATTGTTCTAATAGTTTTATATCATCCATAGATTTTATTCAATATTGTAAATATTCGTAGTTCATTTTAATCTGAATTTATTTCTAAATCATACCATTCTATTCTTTCGAGGTCTAAATCATGTAGGTCTACTTCATACCATTCTTGATTTAATATATCTTCTGGTTCGTAATCATTAAATTTTTTTTCCCCATATTATTCTTCTTAATTCAATTATTTCTATATTTTTAAGTACATATAAGATTAAAGTTTCGTAGTTTTTTTATCATTTCATCATGCATGTATGTAGTCATGTTCTTTATTATGCAGGTTTTTTATTTCAAATTATTCTTTCCTATCATATTCATAATTGATTAAATTCATATTAGATCATTATGAACTAGATTATATTTATCATGTTTCCCTGTCACTACTAGCAACATACTTTAGCGGATACTTCCTTCTTATCAGTACCTCAACTTTGTTTACTCCCCTAAACGGCTTTCCTCGCCTACCGGTTTCAACATTAGGATGACATAGTATAGAAGTTTTCTTCCTGTTTTCAGTATGCTAATAAACTAGAAATCATGATTCAAATAATTCTAATACATAATAACTAACATAAATTTATTCAATCATATATATGATATTCAGGAATATATGAAATTAGTTCCGCATATTTTTTGAACAATATACTTTTGCCTCTTGCTTAGCCATGCTATCTGAAATATCTGATTGGATTTCAGATTTATCCATTAACTTTTAAGTATTTAGTATCTTGAGAGAGTGGGTTTTTATGAAAGTTTTTATTACGTTTAGGCGGTGCCCCCCTCTATGTTACATATGCGTCCCTTTATATAGAAAGGAGACGACTACTACTTTACAATTCCTATCTTATCTCTACAGTAGTGCACAATAATGTGCACGTACAATACTACTTTATGACTAATATATATCTACCTTATGACATAGACATACCATACCTATTTTTATGACTTTTACTATTTACTTTAATGTCCACCTACTATTTTTACTATTCCTACTTTACACCTTGCAAAATACTATTCCTACTTTACACCTTGCAAAGTGCTTTACATTACATCTATCTATCTATTCACGTTTATTTTGTCTGTCATCTTGTATCTTATCTTCTTTTTATCTTGTCTATATCTTATCTTGTCTGTCTGCTTCTTATCTTCATCATCTTCTATTACTCTAAATCGACATCTGGAATTATGTTATCTTTTCCGTTGCATTTTAAACATATGTGGTCAGGATATTTGTGACCAATTAGCTTGCAATATATGGTTAATAACTCTGCTGAAATAAATCCTGTTTTTAGTGCTCTCGTCATAGGTCGTTCTTCTGGCTTAAGTAATGACAAAATCCATCTCTGGATTTCATCCATATCTGCTTTCCTTAGCTCCCTTGAATTGGAATAAATCATTAGCTGATCTCTTGCATAGTAGCTCCATATAGCGTTTCCGTTTAAATAATTATTTGCTAGCTCCTGTATGATAGTTGATATACCAATTATTCTTTTGTTGGCATAAAAACTTGGTATCTCTATTTTGCATATCTCTTCTTGTTGTCCGATGTCCTCGGGTATAATCATATCTTTAGTTAGTCCTATTTTGATAACCTATATTGGAGGTTTTATTTCCTCGTATAATATCTCCGCTGGTGCTGTATAGAATTTTATATAAAATAAATTTCCTTTTGTAACTCTTTTGTATGTGACGAATATCTTGTATAGTTCTGGTATTCCACTAACTTCTTCTCCATCGTATATGTATACGGTATTTAACAGTCTGTAGTTGTAACATGTTCTTACTAAATTAGCGTTAATTTTTGGCTGTGTAATTAACTTGTTATATCCTTGTAACTTTTGTGTCAAATAATCCTGGTTTGGTTCTTTTGTAGTTGATCTGGGGTTAAGGTTTAAATAAGTTTGGATTTTGTGTATATTTTCGATATAGGTTCGTGTGATGTAGTTATATGTCTTTTTCTCATTTTGGTTTTGCAAACTATCTGCGTATGTAGATGTTTGTGGTTCTATGGACATATGTCTAGGTGTCCTTTGGGTAAATGGTTTTTCGAATAGCTGGTTTAAGTTCGCATTTTTATGTTGTTTATCGCTAACTTGTTTGCTTGTACCTGCAACTGTATTTAAACAAACATTATGGGTTTTAAAGAGTTTCCCATCGTCTCCTTTTAGCTCTGGGTTTTTTCCGTCTTCTGATCGACGTAACTCCACATTTTTATAGTCATGCTGCTGACTAGCTTTAGATTTCAGATTATCTTCATTAGTCTTTAGCTTTTGTATCTCGTTGTCCATACTATCCACTTTTGTACAAAGTGTAGTAATAGCTTTGAGTATCTTCTTCCTCAGTCTCAGTCTGAGTAACTTTGTCGTGATAGGTAATCTGCAATAACATTCTTATCAGTTTTTATTACTTCAATTGTAAATGTAAAATTTAATATATTCAATACCAGTCTCCTTATTTCTTTTGTTGTTACCGAATCTTGTATTTTTCTTGTTAGCCACCATTTTACTTGTGTATTATCTATTCTTATAATAAATTCGTTATATACAATATATGGTTCAAATGATAATAAACATTTATATACCAAATATAATTCTTTCCTATTTATTTCCCATTTTATTTCTACATTAGTAAATGTTCCTGAATAATATCTACAATGATGTTCTATTTTTTCTTCTCCATACCTGTATTTTAATACTCCTCCATAACTTTTTTCACTGGCATCTGATTCTACTATATAAGTAAATTTTTTATTTTCATCCGTAAAATATAGTTTAGGTAGGTTCTTACATAATAATTTTATTTTTTGTATTTGTGTTTGGTCTTTCTTATCAAACTGGTATTCTACATCTTTCTTTAATTTTGTTGTAATGATTTTAAATTTTCTGCTAATTTTGGTATGTATTGTCTTACTTGGTTTACTAGTCCTAGAAATGATTGTAATTTCTTTTTCGTATCTAGCTGTTCATTTGAGTTAATTATTTTTTGTACTATATGCGTTTGCATTTTTATTCCATTTTTATCTATTTGTATTCCTAGTAATTCTATTTAAATTTTCATTATGTCTGCTTTCTTCTTACTTAGGCTTATGCCTGAATATTTTATAATATGTATGAATTTTTCTAATAATCTTACGTGTTCATCTTGGGTTTTAGAATATAGTAATATATCATCAATATATACTACACAATTTTCTAATTGTTTAAAGTAGTTATCCATAAAGTGTTGATATCTACTTGGTGCATTTTTATATCCAAATGGTAATATATTCCATTCATAGAATCCTTGTGGTACAATGAATGCTGTTAGTTTTTTAGATTCTTCTTCTAGTTTTAAGTGGTAAAATCCTGATTTACAATCAAATTTGCTAAAATAATTATATCCTTGTATTTGTCTTATCTTTAGTATTTTATTTGGTATCGGATAATTATATGTTTTAGTTTTTGCATTTAAATTTCTATAATCAATAACCATTCTGCTTTTTCCTATTTCTTGTTCACTATGTTTATTTACGATAAATGCCGGACTTGTGTGCTTACTATTGCTTTCTTGTATATATCCTTTTTCTAGTAATTCATTTATATGTATCTTAAATTCGGTTAAATCATTACAATTATACTTTAATGGTTTTTGTGTTATTATACTATTATTATCAATTAGCTCAATTTTTACTTTTGTTTTATGTTTCTCCCATCCTTGTAAAGGATCCTCACTATATAATAATTCTAACTTATCTTGGATTATTTTTAATTTATCTATAGAGAATATAATTAATTCTATTTTAGGGTCTTCTTCTTTTATATTTTCTAATTTTTGTGTAATTTTTTCACTTCCTTTTATCCGTTCTATTGTTTTTCGTTTTTTATTATTTACTCTTTTTGCTCCGATTTTTTATTTACACGATGTTGTGAACCACCAGTGTGTTTTTGTTATTATATGTGGGTATAATTTTTCTAACACTATTCACACACCAAATTTGGTGTAAAAATTGGTGTTGGGTTGGAGCTCAAAAACACCAAATAAGTATTTGGTGTAAAATTTGGTGTTTGGTTGGAGATGGTTAGGGGATGTTTTGTTTGAATATTGGGATACGTTATGGTGAGATTAGTTATGCTGAGATTAGTTTTTATTGTTTGTTTGGTTTGTCATATGCAAACTTATATTCATTGCATAATTTCTAAGAATAAGTTGTTTGTTTACACTAATACCCTCCACCTTATTTAGTTTTTTTTTTGACATTTTTCTTTGCAAGCTTTAATTAGTTATTCATTCTTAAAAATAAAATTTCATCTTATTTTAGCTTAAATATTTTGTGTGTGCATTGCCATGATTGTACCGTGTGTTTTTAAAATTAAACTTTCATCTTATTTAACTTAAAAATAAAACTTCCATCCCATGTAACTTTAAAAATAAAATTTCCATCTTATTTGGCTTTAAAATAGAGCTTTCATCTTATTTAGATTAAAAATAAAACATGCATCTTATGTAGCTTAAAAATAAAACTTTCATTTTAAGTTTATTAAAGTAAAAGAAACGTTATCATTAAAGTTATATACATTTTAAAGTTATCTACATTGTAATTGATATATAAAATAATTTTTTTAAGTGAGCAGTAAACAATTTAATTAAAAATATGCAATTTAGTAGTGAAGTGAACATTTTAAAAGAAATCAAAATATAAATAAACATAAGAATTAGGCAAATAAATTTAACTTATAATATATTCATAAATAAAAATTTTATTTATAAAATGTATTTTTTTAATAGATAAATATATTATCATAGAAATAATGAATAATTAAGGTTGTGAATGTTATTATAAATGTTGTTAAGAATTATGTTAATAAACATGAATGAAAAGTGATGTAGAAAAGAGAGTTTAATGGGAGGTACTTTTGTTATTTTACACACTTTATCTCAGGATAAGTTATCTTGGGATTACTATTCCATCCCAAGGAGGGACAACTTATCACAGGACTAATTGTTAATCCTGGGGTAAGTTATCCTAGCCTTTGTGTCACGACCCAGACTGTCGTGCACTACAAGAAAAGTGCTGATTACCTAGAGATTTTCATAGGGATAATACAGTACAATCCCAGGTAAATTGCTTACCTACAATTTTTCTTGCAAATTAAAATCCGATGGAAAAATTTCGTAGGTAACTATTACTTGCGGATTTAAAATATTCCTAGGTAATTTAGTTGTGGAAATAAATCCACAGGTAAGTTATTTGCGGATTTATTTGCGATTAACTATCAAAATTTTGCAAGAATTATTTGGTAAAAATTTATATGAATAGGAACTTGCCTGCGGCATATGATGGAAAAAAATCGCAAGTAATCCCCCATGAAGATCTCCAAGTAAATCCGAAGGAATATTGGAGGGGAAAATTCCTAATTCCAAGAAGAAAATTTCTTGCGATATTTATGAAACTATTTTTGCAGGAAAATTCCTACGAAATACCCCAAGTAAATCCGCAAGAAAAAATTGTTGCAAAAAATATTTAGCAATGAAAACCCCCAAGTAATAATTCACATGTAAATCACTAGATACATTAAATAATTAGACAAAAATCTATTTCAAATTCCCAATAATTGTCAAAAAACCATTCAATCAGTCTAATGTAAACCATTACAACTAACAAAAAACATAATTCATAACATCCACATCAATAATGTATGATTCTTAAAATGGTCCAAAACAAAATATTTCAAATTTGAACCCTCATAATACTACCAACCATCAGGGTCAGAATCACTTTCATCCACGTTATCAGGGTCAAAATCACTTTCATTCTCATTGTTAGAGTCATCATCGCTTTCATCCTCATGAGCTTTGTTGTCTTCTTAGATGATCGTTCATTTAAAGATGATTTGTTGTATACATTCTTCTTCAACAAGTCCAATTCCTTCCTCATTTCATTATTTTTGTATCACTCGTTCAGCAACTGAGCATACAAATCAGCATTTGAAGCATCTATGTTTGACTTAATCATCTCATCAATTTCTTCAACAAAGTCAATGTTGATTTCTTAGACGCCTTTATAGTTCGACCCAAAGAGCCAAGACATTTGACTCTTCCTTTTTACTTTCCACCAAAAGACTACAGCCAGATATCCATTTCACTTCATTGAGAAGGCTGATTAGCTGAATTAGTTTCTCCTTCCACAACAGATGCACTTTGAACAACTAATATTTCTTGTTTCTTTCTTTCAAACTCAGTCTGTATAAGAATAAGTTATTCAGACCATATATAGTGTCAGTAAGAAACATATTGAATAATTGAATCTAATTCTTAAAATAAGCTGGCATGCATCATCATTAGCTTTAATATTAACTACCTGTAGTAAGTATATATTACCTTGAATAGGAAAAAAGAGAAAGGCGTATCAATACTATAACTATACTTGCAACCAAAAATATGTGTATATTTTAGCCCTTATGTGATATTCAAAATACCCCTGAACTATACGATTTAGATAAAAGTATATCCTCCGTTTAAATAGATTGAATTGATGGACCATGTACCACTGGTTTTAGAGATAAACAGAAGCTTGTAATGCTTCAATCACAGTCATTTAATTTTTGAAAGAAAATAGTATTATATTCAACAGAGCTAAGTTGTCACGACGCTTCTCTTTCTGCATCTTTTCTTATCAATATCAACATATGAGTTTCTGGTAGCTTTTTCGCCAATGATTTGTAATGAAGTTTTATCCAAAAATCTTCTCTTCCCCTGTTTATTGTTCCTCTCTATATTTCTAAACTATCATATAATTGTAGTACTTCTAATTGTTTTTCCTAATGTCTTTTATTTCTCCTAAAATGATTTTCTCCTATAGTGTCACCTTCAACATCTCACAAAGCTCAAGGTGGTGTGGGGGCATATAGACTAGCGGAGCAACCAAGTTGAAGTTATGTCTTTTGGGAGTGAGGAGCTTAGTTACTAAGGCTCCATTAATTGTGAAAACAACCTCTTTCAGAAATACAAGCTAAGTCTACTAGTAAACATGATGTGAGCCCTTCCATAACTCGCACATAACAGAGCTTTGTTTTCGGGTCTGGCTTCTTGTTTTTGTTTTCTGAATGTCAATATTGTAACTATAAATTATGAGTTTTTTGGCATATGGAGTACATTGATCTGATAGTAGCTCATATGGAAATGCCACCCGTTGGTGCTGATGTAAATGAAATGTTTTGGTGCTACAGTGATTTTTGGGACAATGAGAATTTAACTCAATAGTCTTTGTATTATATATATATTTAATGATGATACCATTAATCATATTGGAAAATAAAATGACAAACCAAACTAAGTGATTCTATCAATAACTTGTCTAAGCATAAATGAAATGATCACTAATGTTTTCATGAGAGTACAACATGTGGGAAAGTAGGTAGACATTTACTTACTTGTGTTAATTAACCCAAGGATGGATCCTCATCTGAAATACAGGGGAAAAATGAAATAGGAGTAATATGTGATACCCCTAGTACCCACACCCTAAAAGGTACTACTAGCAACAAGATTCATATACTCTGTATTGATGCAAATTAACATATAATATAATATCTCCTTTACTACCAAAAAAAAAAAGACAATCAGCCCAAATACTAAAGCAACCAACTCCACTAGTAGTGCAACGAGAACAATTACAACCATATAGTTGAAGGGTACACAACCATGTTTAGTTGACAAGTTTGCTATTGGAATTACTGGCTCCTTTGAACCTTCATACAAAAACAAAAAAATATACAACAAACTACATGAAGAAATGAAGGGCCATGTTGAATTATAGCACCAGTACTTGGTAGTAATCGAATGACTCATTGGTCTTTGTAATTGTAAAAATTAGTGGTTTTTGATATGCAACATCATGTCTATTCATTAATGTTTACAACATTCATATAGAACTGGAACAATCTTTAATAGTATCTAGATGATGACAACAAGTTTAAAATCAAAGAGCAGTACATCAAAATAACAAGGAACAACAATGATAAAGTCATTTGGATGCCTAGCACAGCTGACCAGTTTACTATGAGCTCTTCCTAGGATACAATCTGAAAAAAATGGAGCTTAAATAGAGATACAAGCAGTGTTTGGCTCAACGTTGTTCTATTCAAGATTTCGATCATAACTTGGAGAGCTATTCAATACAAATTGGATGTAAAAGAAAGAGTGACAAAACTTGAAATTGTCACTAGCTACTACACTAATAATACACTAGATCCTAGAATGGAGAACATTAATCTTTTATTTTTACTTAGTTTTACAGGTTAGGAAGATTTGGAGCTTCCATCCCACATATGATGACAACAAGCTGAAATCGAAGGGCAGGACAACAAAATAACAAGGAACAACAATGACAACGTCATTTGGATGCCTAGCACAACTGGCTAGTTTACTGTGAGCTCTTCCTAGGATACAATCTGAAAAAAATGGAGCTTAAATAGAGATACAAGCAGTGTTTGGCTCAAAGTTGTTCTATTCAAGATTTCGATCATAACTTGGAGAGCTATTCAATACAAATTGGATGTAAAAGAAAGAGTGACAAAACTTGAAATTGTCACTAGCTACTACACTAATAATACACTAGATCCTAGTATGGAGAACATTAATCTTTTATTTTTACTTAGTTTTACAGGTTAGGAAGATTTGGAGCTTCCATCCCACATATGATGACAACAAGCTGAAATCGAAGGGCAGGACAACAAAATAACAAGGAACAACAATGACAACGTCATTTGGATGCCTAGCACAACTGGCTAGTTTACTGTGAGCTCTTCCTAGGATACAATCTAACAAAAATGGAGCTTAAATAGATATACAGGTAGTGTTTGGCTCAACTTGGTTCTATTCAAGATTTCGTTCCTAACTTGGAGAGCTATTCAATATAGGATACAAAAGGAAGAGTTACAGAATTTAAAATTGTCACTACTGCATCAGATCCCAGTATGGAGAACATTGATCTTTTATTTTTGCTTAGTTTTACAGGTTAGGAAAATTTGGAGCTCCCATCCCACATATTACTTCACTAAACTGAATTTAAAAGAAAAACAAGCATATACGAGAGCTATTAGTCTTTAAGAAATATACAAAATATCAAAATTAACTAGCATAGAGAACTGACCCCAATCTCTCAATGTCCACTCCAAATAACATATTTAAAGAATAGAGAACCGATCCCAATCTCAGAGATTTTCAAATCAAACAACTACCTAGCAAACAGAGCTAAAAAAATCCTGATATTACATGAGCTTTATAAATTCATTTGTATATGCCACTCAACCAGGAAGAAGTCTATTTTGTAAGATTAAATACTTTAACACATATTATTAGGATCTTGAACACGATAATCTTACATAGAGATCGTTAAGGGCACATACCTGATGCGAAAGACATCATCACAGAGAAAAGCGGAAGTGTTAATCGTAAATTGGTTTCTACCTCCTTGCCCTAGGCTTACGTTACCACAACCGTCAGTGATGGAATTATTGTAGAGAATATGTGACCTCCTTTCCCTAGTCTTACGTTACCACAACCGTCAGTGATGGAATTATTGTAGAGAATATGTGATAACCCTAATGGGTGGAGAGATGACCAATTTATAGAGGTTATGACTTAATCTGGTACGTCCATCAAGTAACCAATGTACGGACGAGATATATTCCTTATTAAATATTATTTATGGTATTACTTGGGTTACAAGTAAACTTGGGCCATAAGTAAGAAATAATAATAATAATTAATAATAATTCTTACATTCTCCCACTTGGCCCAATGACCATATAACATTAATATTTCATAAACATTAGTTGCGCGTATATAAATCCTTTCTATAATGTCCATCATACATACCACAATATAACAAACTACTAATGTGAGTTATGGTGGTTGTACATAAACTTTAAACTACATATTTCCTTCCATATACTACTACATTAGCAACTTATCATACTAGGTTCATAAGCTATAAAAACATATAACATTACGGTCCACAATAATGTCTCATAGAGACATATCTTGTAATATCTCAAAACAATAATGTATACACCATTATGAGAAACAAGAAATTCATTAATGTATATCAGAAACACATAATTTAAGCTCACAGTGTAAAAACACCATAAACGTATCAATCATAAGTACAACCAAGACTCAACATGTTCTTTAAATGTCTTTGGTTGTAAGCCCTTTGTTAATGGATCTGCAATCATGAGATCAGTTCTAATATTCTCAAGTAACACTCTTTGTTTCTGAACTTCTTCCTTGACAGTAAAGTACTTTAATTCCATATGTTTGGCACATTTGGAGTACTTATCATTCTTGGAGAAGAATAATGTTGCAGTATTATCACAATAAATTTTCAGCGGCTTGGTAATGGTGTTGACAACCCCAAGTCCTGAAATAAAGTTTTGCAGCCATAATGCATGAATTGTGGCTTCATAAAACGCCACAAACTTTCTTTGCAGTTTTTCAGTGATCCATTCCAGGATTTCTTTGAAATCTTCCTAGCATTCCGACCACAAAACTAATATCCGGTCTTGTGTAAGTTTGAACATACATCAAACTTCCAAAAATAGAAGATAAGGAATTGTTTCCATTTCTTTTCATTCGACATCATTCTTTGAGCATTGCATGAGATTAAATTTGTCCCCCCCCCCCCCCCCCCTTTTTTTTATAGGAACTATTCTTGCTGAACAATTGTTCATGTTAAATCTCTCTAGAACTCTTTCGATATAGCCCTTTTGAGACAATCCCAATAATCCTTGTGATCTATCACGGAATATTTCTATCCCTATCACATAGGATGTCTCACCCTTATCTTTCATTTCAAAGTTCATAGAGAGAAAGTCTTTTGTCTCACGCAATATGCCTAAATCATTAGCAGCAAGTAAAATGTCATCAACATACAGGACTAAAAATATAAACTTACTCCCATTGATCTTTTTGATATATGCACCAATCAACGGTAATTTCCTTAAATCCAAAAGATGTTATGGTATCATTAAACTTTATATACCATTGTCGTGAGGCTTGTTTGAGTCCATATATTGACTTCTTTAGCTTACACACCATTTGATCTTTTTCTTTAATTTCGAAACCCTCTGATTGGTCCATCTAAACATCCTCCTCGGGGTCTCCATTAAGAAAGGCAGTTTCACATCCATCCGATGTAACTCTAAATCATAATGAGCTACAAAAGCCAAAACAATTCTTAATGAGTTTTTCTTTGAGACCGGTGAAAAGGTCTCTTTATAATCAATGCCTCCTTTTTGAGTGTATCCCTTGGCAACAAGTCTGGCTTTATATCGTTCAATATTACCATTAGAATTGTGTTTGGTCTTGAAGACCCATCTACACTCAATTCTTTTAGAACTTTCTGGTTATTGAACAAGATCCCAAACTTTGTTGTATTCCATGGATTTTAACTCTTCATTCATGGTATCAATCCATTTATCAGACTCGGTGCTTTTTATGGCCTGTGAAAATGAAATTGGATCTTTATTAATTCCAATGTCAAAATCTGACTCTTGCAAATAAATCACATAATCATCTAAAATGGCCAATTTTCTTAATGGCACTGTTTGTGGTTCATTTGCGTCAGATATTTGTGAGTTAGTTCCTTCTTGAAGTGTTTCACCCAAATGTTGTTCAACATTGTTAAAGTGTTGTCACGCCCCGAGCCTACACCCTGGGCGGGACCGGCACCCGGAGACCATTTCTAGCCCCAAGCGAACCCTTGGCCTGGCTTTCTTAACTCAGCGGAAACCTCAACAGAATAACTCAATGCAATGCAATATTACAAAACAACTTAACTTATAAAATATGGCCATAAAGGCAACTTGAATCTCAAAATAGAATATTTACATATATATATAGATGAGAGACTCAAAACTAACTGACTGACTGTCTGTCTATGAAGCCTCTAAAATACTGAGATGGATGTTGGGACAGACCCCGCAACATCCTAATAAAACAAAAACTAAGAACACAAAGTAATTGAGTCCTCCGGAATGCAAGGAGGCTCACCACTGACTCTGGAGTGCTCAGCTGGATCAACGACGTGCAGGATGCTGATCCGGGGTACCTGAATCTGCATCATCAAACGATGCAGGCCAACTGGCATCAGTACATGGAATGTACGAGTATGCAAGCTGGAAAACTAAGCAACAAAGGCTAGAAGGAAAACTGGAAGAAACTGAATAGCTTACCTGGCTCAACTTAACTCAACCTGACTGACTTCTTTCAATATAAGGCAATTTAAAACAAGTGCGATATAAAGAAAGATTGCTTAAAACATGCTATGAACTCTGTGTGTATACAAGGATACAATAAGCCTGAAATGTGTATAAAAATACAATGAACTGATGTATATAAAAAATACAATAATCTCTGTGTATGAAAAATACAATAACTGCTGTGGGAGTTTCTCTAACCGACAACCATCACATAAGAGCTATAGTGATGATACAGCGATCGACCTCACGCTGCCAGAGCATCTTATACCCGGCCAAAGGTATAAGACCTGAACTGCCTAATGGATCCACTAGTCTAATCTGAAAAGGATTCATCTAAAAAGTATGATCCTTTTCTACCCATGGTGGCTAACATGGTTCTATGGGGGCTGTGGGTTCTTTGAACGCTCCCCCAATTCGGTGCTCGATACTACTCCCAAAAATGTACTGGCTCTTATGTTTTTAAAACATATTTCTTCCTGCTGATATGAGATAATTACTCAAAAACTAGCCCGAAGGCTTTTTGGAAATCTCAGTTTCCAACCTTGTTTAAATGTAAAAACATTTCTTTAAAACTTCTTTGGGAATACATAGTTTCCTAATAACTTTGAGAAAAGAACTCAACTTTAAACTCTTTACTTTACTTGAACTCTTGGCTTGATGTGAAACTCTTAACTTAACATGAAACTCTTAACTTTTGACTTGACTTGAAACTCAATACTTAACTTGGAACTTGAGCCTTAGAATGAAGTTAAAACGCTCAATGAAGACTCTTGGAAAACCTTAAAGACTTGCTTTGACTTACTTACTTCTAAGCTTGACTTCACTTGACTTGGAAACTAACTTCACTTGAATTGGAAACTAACTTCACTTGACTTGTAGTTTTACTTGACTTTTGGAAGTACCTTGGAGTGTTGGAAACAACTAGGAAACATAGGTATAATACCTAGGAACATGTATAAAAAAAGAAATGGTGAATGAAAGGGAAGGATTGGTGTCCTTGGCACTAGGAGAGGTGCAACAGCCCAGCCCCTTTTTCCCCAAAAATCCGACTTTTTCCCCTTGTTTCTTTCCAATTCTAAACCCTCTCAACCTCAAGGTTTCAGCAGCAACACTTAGAATCATAAAGACCCTTATTATACAATAGATTCAACTCAAAAATCACAGCCAGAAATCTGTACTAAATCAGCAAGAACTTCAACACAACACCACTACAACTTCAACAACCAATAAATCTTCTCTTGGAATTAAAAACGAGTTGGTGTGTGGGGGTATGAACCAACCAACACTAAGGATCATAAAATCCCTCAATATACAATAGGTCACAACTCAAATACACAGCCCAATCCTGTCCCACAACCAACAATAACTTCAACAACACAACTAACAACATCAACAACAACTAACAACTTCAACAACTTCAACAACAAATCCAATCTCTTCTCAAATCATAAAAACGAGCTTGGTATGTGGGGGGAAAGGATAAACCCACACTAAAGACTCACATACCTTGATAGGGATCACCCCCGACGAAAATCCACAATGATCTTGACAAATCTTGTTGATCTCCTCTTTCTTCTCTTCTTCTTCTCCTTCTTCTCTTCTTCTTCTCTTGAACCCTAACTCTTTCTCTTTCAAAATGGGACAAAATGATCCAAATATCAGCCTAATATAACAATATAAGCTCAAAAGAAATTATTTGTGAAAAGACCAAAATGCCCTTAAATTTCCGGAACGGAATCCCTGCCAACTGCCCAACTTTCAAAGATCATAACTCGCTCATACGAACTCGGAATCGAGCAAACTCAGTGGCGTTGGAAAGATCGTTCCACAAGCTTCGAAACCATAACTGGAACTACTCCTAAATCATCCTGATCTAGGAGTTATGACTGCTCAAAGTTGGCCAAAAACTCACTGATTTCCACACTTGGCCAAATTTTCCAGATTTTAAATTTTTCCAAAAATGACTATTTCCAAATTTCAAGCTTCTTCATATTCATTTTTAAATTGTCGGATGTTACAAGTGTTCTTCAACAAGAGGAACAACATTTGTGATTGGTGCGGAAGTAGGTATATTCATGGGCAATGAAATATTTACCCTTACCTCATTAATTTTCATACTTTGTCGTTCAACACTCCTACTAACTTCACCATTCTCAAGGAATTTTGCAAATGGACATGGACATTGTTCTGATTCGTTATACTTTCCATAGTATTCACCACCTCTATCTAACCTAATGCTTTTCACTTTCCTATCTAATTGTCTTTCAACCTCATTAACATACACTTTGATAGCGTCCACTGCTTGAGATTTTTCTTTCAACAAATAGATAAATCCATAATGTGAAAAGTCACCGATAAAGGTGATAAAATATTTTTCTCCACCTAAAGATGGAACATCAAAGGGTCCGCAAAAATCAGTGTGTATAATTTCAAGAAGCTGAGTGCTCTTTGTGGCACCTTTCTTGGTATGCTTGGTTTGCTTTCCTTTAATGCAATCCAAACATATATCAAGATCAACAAAATTCAGATTCGGAAGAATCTCATTCTTTATTAACCTTTTTAATCTTTCTTTGGATACGTGACTCAAATATTTATACCACAAATAAGCAGAACTTTCATTTAGTGAACTACGTTTAATTCTAACATTTTGATGAATAGTAAAAAGGGATTCAGAAAAATTATTATCGAGTTTCAATCTATGTAAACCATCAATAGGAACACTAGAACCATAAAAATAGTATTCTTATATAAATTGAAACAACTATGTCCAAACTTTAAATCCAGAAACATCAAGTCTTAAGAAATCAAATTCCTAGAAACTGAAGGAACATAAAGAGTCTGTAATAGATCAAGTCTCCAAGATCAAACGATAAGTCCCTATGCCTTCAATTTTGGCCTTTATACGATTTCCCATAACAAGAAATCCTTATTTGGATTTGTAATTTGGATCGTAGTGAATCCCTGCAACATAGTGGATACATGAGTAGTTGCACCAGAATCAAGCCACCAAGTATTATTAGGAACTTCTACTAAATTTGAGTTGAAACATACAAAGCATTGAATGTACCTTTCTTTTCAAATCAAGCTTTACGTTTCAAGCAATCTTTCTGATAGTGTCCTTCCTTTTTACAGAAATGACACACATCAGCCTTGAGTTCCTTACGAGCATCCTGTGAAACTTTAGCAGGTGCTTTCTTTTTCTTAAACTTGTTGGCTTTCACTTTAAGTCCTTTACCAACTCCCTGACCCATGAGGTTAATGGAATAACTTCTTTTTTTCTTAAGTCTTGACTCCTCTTGAGTAAGCATACTGGACAATTCAATAACATCCCACTTATCCTTAATAGTGTTATAGTTAATTTGGAATGGTCCATACTCAAGAGGCAGTGCGTTCAGAATAAACTGAACCAAGAAGGTGTAATCCACTTTCATCCCCAAGGTCATAAGTCTTGCTGCAATGTTAGTCATCTCGATGATATGCTTTTTGCATACTGCGCGACCCATCAAACTTCATGGTCGTGAGTTCAGCCATTAGTGTACCAGCGAGAGACTTATTAGCAGAACGAAAACAAACTTCAGGTATTCCCTAGCACTTTCTGTTTGTGGAATAGTACTCTTAATGTTGTTAGCAACAATCATTAGCATAAACATAAGGCTTAATCTGTTAGAGCACTCCCATGATTTATGAAAGGAAAAATTATATAAAATAGTAAACTATTAATTCAAATTAAATGCTATAGCCATAGTTCATTTTAATTGTAATTCGCAGCAAACATCCCTTTTTTTTGCTATCTGATTTGATATACAATTAGCCATTTTATACATTTCGGTATAAAATGTGTTTGTGTTTGTATAAAGTGAGAGAAAAGTGTATATACAAATACAAATACATATATTTTTGTCCTATACATTTATAATTATACAAATACATATATTATTATACAAATTACAATGTATAAATAAATTTATATAAAACTGAACAATTTGTATAAAATTGGATGTTTGTAGCAAATTATACAAATCAAAAGGTTCATAGCAAACATAAAATTTGCTATGGAGCGCAATTATGCAAACTATAGTTATAACATACAAATATAATTTTTATATTGCTATATGTGAAAGTTGCTCTTTATGAAAAGACTTTTCATCCTCACTGCTCTTATCAGTAATGGCTAGGTTTGTCATTCAGCAAAGACAAGTCAAGATCAATCACATCTAAGTGGAACTGGACTTGTTCATGTCATTCAGAGAAATTCAATCCATTGAAAACAGTAACAGATGAAGCATGCGAATGAAGAGGAATAACTGCAAAATATATATACATGCTCACAAATCAAAAAATAATGTGAAGTTAGTAAAGCGATAAGAATATATCGTAATTCTCCTTTGGGTAGATACTACGACACATTATCATAATTTAAATGCCATTTTTATTTTTAATAGGTAATTGAATATTTTTAATCAAACATATACGACATCTTTGGATATACAATATATGTTTGACTATAATATTAATTCACCTCATAATTTTCACTATTCGTAGAATGATAGATTCACCTTTGGGTAAATTCTTAAGTTCTAGCAATAGTGAAAGTCAATTTATCTATTTATTTTTTAATATATAGGCATTTAATTAACCTTCATAGATAAATGACAATTTTATGAGTGCATATTTCTCTTAACCATACTAGTTTGGCCACTTTGATGACTAACAAGCTATATGAATACAAATGCATACATAATCTCATAAAATTTTGTGCATGTGAATAATTTTAAACATTTTAATTTGTCCACTTTGGTGACTATAGGGAAAATGCATAGATTCCTCCCTAAACTTGTCCCGAAAAGTCAGTTACACACTTTAACTATCTCGATGACCTATTACACCTGATCTTGTTTAAAGTGATATTAATACCCCCCTTAAAAGATGACATGGTAGAGAAAGTGTCTTCACCTTCCTTAAGGTGCGTGAGAAGAAGGAAAAAAATGTTAAAATGCTAAATTTTAACACATGGCACTATCTTATTGGTCATTATATAATTAAGTATTATAATTTCTAATATATTAATTCTATCAATAATATTTTTCTGTGTCTTTTTATTGGTGGCCTTCAATTTCTTTTAAAGCTTATACATTTTTCTTTATTTTGACTTCTTCTTCTTCAACGGCTCTTCTCTTTGTCACCAATAATTAGTTCTTCACTTATTTCCATGGAAGCATTTCAAACTCATACAGAAAAATTTTCTTAATAAAATAGGACCACGGGTCCAAATTCGATTAAAAAAAACTCATACAGAAGAATTAAAAAAAAAAAAAACTCATACAGAAGAACTTTATAAAGAAATAGAAAGAAAATGATTATTCTATCTTTGTCTTCTCTATTCTTGTCGAAACACCACCTACAACCATCACAATGTCATTTTTGTCTCAAGCCGCCATCAATAGCATATTTGATTATTCATTATGCACAAATAATACATATAAAATGATTAATTTCATCCATAATTATCAATATTTTAAAAGAAAATTACAGATCTGAAAGTAATTTTATAGATCTGAAAGTTTTTATTTGTTTCACCGCCAACAATGGTGTTGCCCACCAACGTATCACCGCCGTCAACATCTCTATACTTCATAATCATCTAACTACTTCCTATTTTTTCTTCAAATTATTTCTTTTCCTCTTCTACTTATAAAGAAGGAAGAAGAAATAAATTTCAAAAAACAAAGAGATGTATGGTGAGGGAAGAAGAACACACATAGTAGAAATTACTATTTTAAGAAAGTGTGAGAAAATATTAAGGGAAAAAGGTTAAAATAATACTCCCTCCGTCCCATTTTATATGAGGTACTTTGACTCGGCACGGAGTTTAAGAAAGAAGGAAGACTTTTAAAATTTGTGGTCCAAAATGAATGACAGAAATTTGTGTGGCTGTAAATCATTTAATTAAGGGTAAAATAGATATTTTATAGTTAGATTGTTACTTTATATAGAAATGTGTCATTCTTTTTGGGACTGACTAAAAAGGAAAGTGAGTCATATAAATTGGGACAGGGGGAGTATTATTTTCATTTCCAAAATGCGTGTTCAACAGTTTCTCACACAAAAATTGAGATTGTCTTCGAAAGGGGAAATTAATATCACTTTAAACAAGATCAGGTGTGTAACAGGTCGTCGAGTTAGTTAAAGTGTGTAACTGACTTTTAGGGACAAGTTTAGGGGGGAATCTATGCCTTTTCCCGACTAACAAACTATAGAAACATAATACATGCATCAAATGATCATAAATATTATATGTGTAGACGCTAATTTCTCTAGTTTGGCCACTTTGATGACTAACAAACTATATAAATACAAATGCATACATAATATCATAATATTTTGTGCATGTGAATAATTTTATATATTTTAATTTGACCACTTTGGTGACTAACAAACTATAGAAACATAATACATGCATCAGGTTGAAAAACTAGACCCAGTCTCTCTTGGAATACTGAATATGTCAATAAATAATGAATTGTACTAATCCACATATGTCAAGTGATCATAAATATTATATGTGTAGATGTTAATTTCTCTAGTTTGGTCACTTTGGTGACTAACAAATTATATGACACTAACTATACACATATTATTTATTGCTTAGTATAACGACCAGTTTAATTTATTGCACAATCTAAAACAAAACATAATTATTACATTATGGGACGATTATTTTTTTTCTTCGGAATTTGTGAACTTAAGAGTCCAAACACCTTAAACAGTCAAGCACAAAATTACACTACTAAAAATAAATAAATTCAATTATAAGTTTGAACATAATTTGACTGGACAAAATTAAACTTACAAGAATTTATTTAAGGAAAAATGCATAAGTACCCCCAGCCTATGCCCAAAATTCCTGAGACACACCTAACATTTACTAAGGTCCTATTACCCCCCGAACTTATTTTATATATAATTTCCTACCCCTTTTGGCCTACGTGGCACTATCCTTGAAAAAATTGTCAACACGTGTTGGGCCCACGAGATAGTGCCACGTAGGCCGAAAAGGAGTAGAAAATTATATATAAAATAAGTTCGGGGGTAATAGGACCTTAGTAAAGATTAGATGTGTCTCAGAAATTTTGGGCATAGGCTAGGGAGGTACTTATGCATTTTGCTTTTATTTTTCCATTAAACTTAAAGTGTTTTCCATGCGATGAATAAAAGATTAGCTTGTAACAATACTGCAAATAACTTTGGAAAACAAAAAATAAAAATAAAATATCATTGGACAGAGTGCACATGCCAACCATTTAAACATGATCAACTTTCACATATAGCAAACACAAAATTCATATTTGTATGCTAGAAAAGTTTGCATAATTGCACTCCATAGCAAACATAAATATGTATATTTCGCTATACATATACAAAAGAAAGCAGTTGTATAATCTGCTTTGGTATACATATACACAAAGATCAATTGTATAAAGTGAGAGAGGCGAGTGAGCAAGCGAGATCTGGGAGAGGGGAGAGGGGAGAAAGGGGAACGAAAACATATGTATATACACAATTTTCACGCATTTTATACATTTGCATTTTTGTATAAAGTGAGAGAGGCGAGTGAGAGAGCGAGATCTGGGAGAGTGGCGAGCGAGATCTGGGAGAGGGGAGAGAGGGGAACGAAAATATATGTATATATACAATTTTCTCTCGGTTTATACAAACAAAAACACATTTTATACAATTTGCGTTTTTTGTATAAAGTGAGAGAGGCGAGTGAGAAAGCGAGATCTGGGAGAGTGGCGAGCGAGATTTGGGAGAGGGAGAGAGGGGAACGAAAATATATGTATATATACAATTTTCTCTCGCTTTATACAAACACAGCCGCACTTTATACACTTGCGTTTGTATAAAAAACGAGAGAGGCGAGGGAGAGAACGAGAGTGGCGAGCGAGATTCACCAGGAGAGAGGTGAAATAACAACAGTTTGCTATGAGGTACAATTAAATCAAACTATATTTATAGCATTTAATTTGAATTAATAGTTTGCTATTATATACAATTTTCCCTTTAAACAACCTTAATAGCACATCTTCACATGACCCGTTTCATCACAATTTTGCTTGCACCTACGGATATCTGATGCGATGTTTGGAGAAAACAACAAATAGTAGGTTGATGCTCGTGATAAATTTTCTACTTATTTTAATTAGTTGTAGAAGATATACGAAGATTATTCGTTCAAATAATCCATGCTCTGATGCCACATGTAAGATTAAATACTTTAATACATAATATTAGGATCTTGAACACGAAAATCTTACATAGAGATTGTTAGAGGCACATACCTGATGCAGAAGATATCATCACAGAGAAAAGTGGAAGCTTTAGTCGTAAATTAGTTTCTACCTCCTTGCTCTAGTCTTACGTTACCACAACCGTCGTCAGTCATACAATTATTATAGAGAATATGTGATAACCCTAATGGGTGGAGGGAGGACCAATTTATAGAGGTTATGACTTAATCTGGTACGTCCATCAAGTAACCAATGTACGTACGAGATATATTCCTTATTAAAAATTATTTATGATATTACTTGGATTACAAGTAAACTTGGGTCATAAGTAAGAAATAATTAATAATAATTCTTACGTATTTATCATCCATTTTCGATGCTCGGGAACATTCATTATGTTAACCAAATGGTAACATATATATATATATATATATATATATATATATATATATATATATATATATATATATATATATATATATTTATATTTAAGCAATTAATAATAGAATTTAGAGGCTGATCAATTTCCTATTTCACCAAAATTTTCACTCTTTCAGTAACAAATATACTTGGGAGTGATTTCGCCTTAATAAAATGAATGTAAAATTTAAAAACCGAAATCAAATATATAAAATAAATGTAAAGTTTAGAGATTAACCTCTGACTTCGGATAGCTCTGAAAGCAAACTGATTTTTGATTTTGGATCTTCTTCCTTGTCTTCTTAATGAACTGACAGAAGCATGATAAAAAATAAAAAAAAAAAAAAAAAAGAAAAAAAAAGGACGATCTAGCTGAAGGTGGAGAGTCTTGAAATATTATTTGAGGAAATGAAAGGTCACTGGAGGGAACTTTAAGAGGGAGTAAAATTTCAGCTTTCTAATTGTTTCTTCTTAGTACTTGTTTTATCATTTATATGTTTTTCATACATTTTATGAGATCTTCCAATGGTCTTGTAGTATTGTCTAGTAATTTTTATTAATACAAACTAATACTCAATAAAAAGTATTGAAAGCTTACAGTACAAGAATATAAGGGGTCGTTTAATTGAGAACAAGTTTTTCTAGGATTAACTATTCAGGATAAGTTATCCCATCATATAAATAATTCTGAGACTACCTAATACCGCTTTATTCAAACGCAAAATAATTTAATCATTTATTTTATCCCTAGATTATTATACTTTACGTCACACAAAACGACTCCTAAGTATACATTAGTCTTTTTCTATCTTAAGCCCCCAAATTTTCACCTCTTTAAATTTTTTGGTGATGACCATTCCTCGATCTCAATAACAAGCCAAGGTTGATTCATCTCAAATACATTTTGAAACCATCCATGTCAACAAACTAGTTTCCTTGAGCATCTTTTGTTGATTCCACATGTCCATCAATTAATTATATACTTCATTTTATTTTATTTTATGTTTATTTAATCTTCGATTCTACCATTTTCCTATTCAAATCACTTTTACTTTTGTTATTAGTGTCCTTTTATATAATTTGTTAAATCTGTAATAATTAACTATCTCATTAATATTTTTAATTGAATGAAGAAAAGATTTCAAATAATATAAATTTAAAGGTAAGTATGGAAGGATCAGTAAATCTATAGCTAGTAAAATTTCTAGAATTTTTTTCAAGTTATAAAAATCCTACGTAAATCCCCAAGAAACAATTTCCATCTCAATTCATAGCAACATAATCCCCCAATATTTTCCTAAGTAATTAATTCCGTAGGTAAATCCCCAGGAAAAAGTTCCCACCTAAATCCGCAGCAATCAATCCCCCAATATTTTCCCAAGCAATAAATTTCGTAGGTAAATCCCCAAGAATAAGTCCCTAGCTAAACCCGCAATAAATTTTCAGGTAATAAAATTCCACATAAATTTTCACCAAAATATCTCCATGTAAATCCATAGGATGGATTACCTAGAGATTTTTCTATGAATAAAAAAAGGATTTTTTTTTAAAAAAAAATTCCATGTATCTGCGGATTTACCTAGAGATACTGTACCCGCCGATATATTTTCCCAGGTGATGTCGCAAGTACAAATTTTGCGCAATATGGCGCCAAATTAACCTGCGGAATTTGTTGGGAAAATACAATTCTCCAATAATATATCATAATATTGAGGAATTTAAAATATTCACAAGAAAATCCGCATCTATTTCATGCGAAATTTTTCCCTAGGTAAGATTCCCATGTAATTAACTATTTTCCTGTAGTGGTGATTGGCACTCACACTAACCCTCCGGTGAGAGAACACTACTACAGCCCAAACAAACAACTTAACCAAAAACTAAGCATTTAAAGATACGGAAGCAGGTTTAAACACTAAAGGAAAATAGTGTTCCCATAAACTCAAAAGATCTAACAAAACAAACGCGGAAGTAATTCCGTAGAACCTGAAAGTCAATGTATCAAAACTCTAACAAGGATCATAAGTCTAAAGGAAATGGGTACAACCCAATTAAACATAAGAAAATCTAAAGAACTAGTCTCAGTTCGAAGATGTGGACATAAACAAAAGAGAACTTATGGAGGCAGCCCAGAAGAACTAGCTCACCCTTGAATTCGAAACGATCACTGATCTTCTAAACGAGGTCTGTCAATAACCGCCTGAAGATGCCCTGTACTCAACAAAGAAAGAGCAAGTGCAGTATCAGTAAACAACCGCATTGTACTGGTAGGATCACGCGACTATCTCAAAAGATGAACATATATAAGTCATTACAACCATTATTAACATGCATACACCGAACATATACATTATCAATTATCACTTACGAACAACATACAATTTCACAAATCTCAAGATATACAGTCATGTCAAGTCAATGGTCCTCTCATGGGACCCAAATCCAAATTGTTAGTGTATCGATTCATGGTACCGGATTCAATATTTATGTCGGAACGTGGCAACCGATCCCATTTTATGCCGGAAAGTGGCAATTGATCCCAGTTAGTGTGTTGGAACGTAGCACCAGATCCATTCAACAAACCACAATCACAATCACAAGGTATATTCTCATAATCATACAATCAATTCATGATTTCATGGCATACAATTATTCAATCATCCTCATTTACAAATAATTTGATCAATAATGCAATATTCACATACATACACACATTATTATGAAGTAAGTACAAACATATATCAGACCAATAGGAAATCACAACCATCACTACCTCGAACAAAGCTTGAATCCTCTAAGAAACTTGATTCTTCCCTTTCCGAATTCTTTCCGCTTGTTCTTGGTCTACAAACTATCAATATAACACGAGGATCAATAAACAAGACCTAATTACTCAGATTATAATAAATAACATCAACCTTAGGTCAAACCCTTGATCCCCATACCCATATTAGGGCTTTTTCCATCATAAATCCCAGATCAAAACCCTCCTCCATTGATAATTACCCAAGAAACTAAGTTCTACGAATCGAAACACGGTATCGGGGAGTAAAGACCTTACCTTTAACCTCAAGAATGGTGGAAAACTGTCAAGAAAACACATGGGGTCATCTCCTAGCTTTCAAAATCGAAAAGTGCAAAATAAAACATTTTTGGGGTTTAAATCGCGATTGTCCTGCCACAGTGGTCCTCACCCCGCTGTAGCGGCCCCGCTCTGGCGGGAATAATCCCGCCACAGCGGCTTGCACGGAAATAGAATGTCGAATTAAGAGTTCCAAACCCCCATTTCACAACACACCTTCATCCCATGACACTTAGAAAATATTTGTTCACGCTAAGATCAGTTTCGGGAGTTATACTCGCCCGAATTCGACTTTGTAAAGTCGTACAAGTTCCTTAACGTCTTAGCTATCCACTCATGTAATCAAATTCATTAATAGATCTCTCATTTGTTACCATATTTTCCTAGACCTCACTGACTCCGATTTCGTCCAAATTTTGACTAGGCTAGGAAATCTCAAGTTACTATGAAAAAATTTTCCGGCCCAAAATTTTTTCCCGTTGGCTTTTCTATAACGACGGGAAAAGGTCATTACACTTTGCAACCAAACAACAGATTAAAGGCCACTTAAAAGTTATTCCGAAATTAATTCCTTTTTATCCATCACACAAAACGACCCCTTAGGGCACTGGATTCTAAGCTTCTCTGAATATACCCCTCTCACCCAACCTAGTCAGAGCAGAATTACAAGCTCTGAGAAGGGGTCTTTTAATCATAGTGGAACACATGAATTTAACCCCCCTTGAAATCAATACTGACTCAACTAATATTATGCACATGATAAATAATAACAACTTGCTCTATGATAATTCGATTGTTGAGTGCAAGTACTTAATGATGAAGTTGGAAATCATCAAGTTGTTCCATATGTTTTGAGAGAGAAATAAAATTGCGGACACTTAATCAAAAGAAAGGAACAAAGATAGCAGCTTTTGATGAACCTACTGTTTTGATAATTCCTTCCGTGTTTGTTCAATATGAGGTGAAAACAGACATTCTAGAAACTAGTAATGCTAGGATAACAAACAACCATATTAACATTTCTCAAGGTCATATGGCCGAAACAATTACTAAAGAAAATAAGCTGAAATAGACTAAAATACCTTCAAAATAATTATTCTGACCATAAGTTGATATGTTAACGGGGAACTACTTTAACTCTCACTTATAGAATAAGATTCTATAGATGTGTATTTATAGAGCCGTTAAAATGGGCTTAGTCTATGAAACTAATTCAACCGATTTGTTATTGAAGTAGGGTTGAGATACGATTTTTCAAGTCCATTTAAAATTGTTAGGCTTATACGTCCAATCCAAATAAGCACTTGGCCCTTGAGACTTGACCAAGGCTGGGTGAGGATCGGCCCATGAGTCAAAAGTATTTGTTTAATTTGAATTAAAATAATTAAAGTTGTAAGGCCTTATTATACTTTAATTTACAAGTTTGTTTTTTAAATTTCCTTTACTTATTTATTTGTCAAAAAACCTATTATTATTTTGTTTAATATTTTTTGCTAGAATTAGTGAAACGAATCTGTTTGCCTCATTTGATTTTAAAATTTTCTCATTTTTCTGATGTTATATCTTTCAAATATGGGATTGTAATGGGAAGCACCACTAATCACATGTATAATGTATGTTATGATTGTAATTATTAAGTACTTTTATATAAATTTATTAGATATTTAAAAACTTAATATATATATATATATATATTTAAAATTTTATGTTTTGGTTGTATTGTATTATATGAATATTATTAGATTTATGATATTTAGAGGAATTGAGACTTAACTTTAAGCTCGAAAATTTAGGAATATGAGACTTGACATATTAGTTGGCACCTAGAGTTATGAATTTAGTTATAAATTAGAGTGAGTTGTGGGTCTAGGTTAGTCATATAGTAACATGGGTGTCTATGGACTCATTTGCTTACGAATTATGCATATTTTGATAGACTGGGAACGTTCGAAAGCCTTACGAAAGGGAAAAGCAAAATTTTGAGGATTTGTGACACGTCGGCATTCAAGGTATGTTAAGACCTTATATTTCGTTGAAGGACGTTTTTCTAATTAAAGATTAAAATGAGAATAGACAATGGGTAAGGGCGAAAGATGGGGGTTTCTACCAATGGTGTGACCTCATTGGTACGAGTACCAATGTTATAAAAGGGAAAGTTTATTACTATAGAATGTTGATTGTAATCCGAGAATGCCAAAACATGTGGGCATTATCTGATGTATTATTGACTTGAATTCTTTTGTGTGATTCTATTTCTTTATTGAACCCATATATTTGTCATAGTTGAGGTGATTATATATCCTACTGATATTTGATTGATTGAGATACAACATCATCCCCTTTTATTGAAATCATATTGTGCACATGCATTGACATGAGATTGAGAGTAAGTTGGGCACGTGGAGATCGTCCGCGCTGGGATTGTGAGATGTTAAGATTATAATTTAGGCACGTGAAGATCGTCCATGCAGAAATTATTTGATTTTATGATAGTGCGTTGAGATCGTCCGCACAAACGCGTGGAGATCGTCCGTATCGGTATATGGACCTCACGAGTCCCCATGGGTTATGAACTCTCGATGTATTTTCGAGAAGCATCATGTATATACGGTTGCGAGAATACTTGTCATCTGAGGCATAACATTTCATTATGTCACATTGCATTGCATCTCATTGCATCCTTCATTCTTGTTGATTATGTGTTTTATTGGTGGATGGATATTGCGTGATATTTGATTATCCATATTTTGATGAAACCTGACTGGTAAGTATAACATAGACTAGTATAAGTAAAAAGATGATTTTCTTATATGAACTCCTGTCACTACTTCTTCGTTGTCAGTTGATCTATGAGATATACTGGTACACGTGGTTTCGTACTCATACTACAATTATTGCACTCTTTGTGGTGCAAATTCGATTTTGCATACAAGCACATCTCGTGGAGCTTTTTGAGTCCGAGTTTGAAGTATCTTGGAGTTGTGGTGAGCTGTTTGGTTGTTCCGTGGCCCACACCTCCCTCTATCTTTTATTTATTCTGTTGCTTTAGTATTCAAATAAGATATCTCTTATGTTTAGACTTATCATTTTAGTTTCAGACTTGCACCATATTTAGAAGTTCTTGTACTTGTGACATATTTACACTTTATCAAATATATAAACTCTTAATTAGATACATGTATATATTTTGTTAGATGCATGTAACCTACTTAGATACATAGTTTGACCACTCATAACATAGTATTCCTATAATATTAAGCACTCTTGATCATATCTCGAAAGTGTATATTTATCGCTTAAATTATAGGGGATTATATATAATGAATTTTTTTTTGTACGATTAGAATACTTCTTTTAATTGATATTTTTTTCCCCCTCCCATTGTGTACGTAGTTACCATTCAACGGTTGACTTTAAAAGTTATTAATCATGATATATACGATAAAACCTTGGACTAATACACGTTATTACAAACCTTTCTTAAATAGTACTAATAGAATTGTACAAATTTTATTTTTTATATTAGGTCAAATACTACTTAATTAATTTAAAAGTATTAAATATTATGATTATTTTATTAATCTCTAAATATTAAATATTAGAAATAATTATTTGCAAGAAATAATAAATAATAGTTATGGTCCTCGTAAGTATTGGATTAGGATTACTAGTGATAATCGTTTTGGGATAATATTATAAATACTAAATAGGTTTATGGGATATTAATCACCGTGCTCTACTATTTACATTAAATAATTTGAGGTTTGTACTGTTTACATATAATCAATAGATGTATTTATTCGTCATATTTATTGATTGTATCTCTATTGTTACTTGAAACCAATGTTTTGTGTCCTAAGTTAGAAGTCTGAATACAAGTTCATCAACTTTTGTTCAAATAATGTATAAATACTAAGTTTAGCATCCAGTTATGAACGGTCAGATGTTGTTTGGGTTGTTTCCTGTTGAGAAATTTGTTGTATGTTTCAATTTTCATATCTTTTGATTAATTTCAGATCAGTGAATAGTAACCGCGTCAAAATTATGAAAGTAGAGGACGATAATGAGGAGTCGTTGAAGCAGCAGCTTCCAGATGAAATTATATATCAAATCTTGACATTGTTACCGCTATCATCTTTGTTCAAATTCAAATGTGTTTGCAAGCTATGGAATACCTTATATTTGCACCCTGATTTCACCAAACTTCGTGATGAGTTACGTAGTTTGCATTTGAATGATGTCAAAATTAATGCTGCAATGTTAAAAGCTCCATTCGCAACAATTAGTCGAAGTATTGAAGGGTTATGTCTGCAGAAAACAGTGTTCTCTTGTCCTTTGAGATACCGTATATATAGCCCAACATTTCACCAAATGCAAACAATCCCAAATCCGCAAAATCCTAGTATTTACATGGCGTTGGAGTTTGTTTCATCGTTTAACCAAGAAGCCGTCAAGTTAGTTTCTATTCATAAAAATGAGCATTATTCATTAGGTTATGAGATTTTGGCTCTGAGGATTGGGATTTATCAAAATATCTACACTTGGTATATCGAAACAGGGGATTTTCGTGACGATGTTGATTTGGAAATTGATGTTTTGGATATGGTTAATGAGAAATACATTGGTCATACTACTTTTCCTGCTGGTTTCGTGTTCCCAAAGTTTAGCTTGAGACACAATGACCTCTTTGATTGGAAGGGTATGCTTGCATTCGATCAACAAGTAAAAGATGCGCTCCATGTCTTGGTATTTAACAGATTACAGAGAGTTGAAATGGGATGAAAGCAAGCGGAATTCACATTTTATAGTAGTGATTATTTCATGCTTTCTTTAGCATTTTTTATAATGGCTTCTTCGCTCTTGTGTTGTTACCATTTTCTCTCATGCTCCCCTTTTTTTTTTTTTTTCATTTTATATGAATAATAATAAAATAACATTGTTGGCTTTTCATGCTCTTCACATTTGATCCATGTCTTCCAATAATGACATAAGCTATTCTTTGTGCTAATCAAACACTAGATTTCTGGACGGTAGGGGCACCAAGATCCCAAAAGTATATAACGGAGGATATCTGCATACCATTTATAATAGTTTGGGGGTATCTTTTCCTTTTTCCCTTATATATATAGTTCTAGTACAATGTGATTTATAACATTTTTGTCTAGTCGCCCACAATTCATGGCTTTGTTTAAAGTATATAAAAGAATCTAACTTGATAGAACCTTGTGCAGGTTAAAGTAAATATTCATATGATTTCAGCATAAATAACTTTAAGCCCCGAGAGATATAAAAAAAAGTACATTATGAAATATATCAACACAATATATTGTGTTATATTATACAACAAAATATTACATGATCAACCATACATATGAAACTCAATGCAGGTTTATTCATACGAATTTTTTTAGGAAGGTTTAGAGTAGCAAGACTATTACTATTATAGATCTTGCCAGTATGTACAATGGTTTTATAATATTACATGATGATTTGTTTTGAGGCAATTGGCTAATCGATCACTTATTCATGGCGTTCACAGGAAGGATTGTATCCATCACTAGGGGATTTATATTTATAATGTGGAGGGTTATATTTACCACCTGGAGGTTTGTATTCGTGACTAGGAGATTTATATTTGTCACCTGGAGGTTTGTACTCATCACTAGGGGGTTTATATTTGTCATATGGGAGGGTTATGTTTGTCACCTGGAGATTTGTATTCGTCACTAGGGAATTTATATTTGTCATGTGGAGGGTTATAGTTGTCACATGAAGGTTTGTATTCGTCACTAGGAGGTTTATATTTGTCATGTGAAAGGTTATATTTGTCACCTAGAGGTTTGTATTCGTCACTAGGAGGTTTATATTTTTCATGTGGAGGGTTATATTTGTCACCTGGAGGTTTGTATTTGTCACTAGGAGGTTTATATTTGTCATGTGGAGGGTTATATTTGTCACCTGGAGGTTTGTATTCGTCACTAGGAGGTTTATATTTGTCACTTGGAGGTTTGTATTCATTACTAGGAGATTTATATTTGTCATGTGGGGGGTTATATTTGTCGCCTGGAGATTTGTATTCATTACTAGGGGGTTTATATTTGTCATGTGGAGGGTTATATTTGTCATCTGGAGGTTTGTATTCATCATTAGGAGGTTTATATTTGTCATGTGGAGGGTTATGTTTGTCGCCTGGAGGTTTGTATTCGTCACTAGGAGATTTATATTTGTCATGTGGGCGGTTATATTTGTCACCTGGAGGTTTGTATTCATCACTAGGGGGTTTATATTTGTCATCTGCATCTGGAGGTTTATACTCATCACTAGGGGATTCATATTTGCCATTTTGAGGGTTATAATCACCACTTGGAGGGTTATATTCACCACACCTAGGTTTATATTTGTCATGTGGGGGATTGTATTCGCCACTTGGAGGGTTGTATCCACTATGTGGGGGTTTATTTCCACCACTTGGAGGCGTATATCCATTGTTATATTCACCACCAAGAGATTTATATCTATTGTTATAATCGTCATGTGAGGGTTTATATCCACTACCTTGGGAATTATATCCACCACGTGGAAGATAATATCCGCCACTAGAAAATTTATATCCATTGTTATATTCCTTATGTTCATCTCCGGGATATTTGTCAATGTCATTATATCCATCATTGTGTACATCATCCGATTTCATTGCTACAAATATCAAATGTGAAATTTAAAAACTAGCATAACATTGAATAAATGTCAAATTATTAGATAAGAAATCCAATATTTCAAATAGATAATTAATAAAGGGAAAAGCACAATAAACTTACAGGTCTCAGCCAACTCCCTAGCTACAACCTCAGAGCTTATTATTGCAAAAATAACCAAAAAAATGCCAAGAAACAAAAATGCCTTGGAACCCATCATTTCTTTTCTTTTTGAAAACTTAGTTATCTTAATTAAAGTATGAAGAAATTGATACAACATTGGGTTATATTTATACTAAAAGAATTCAATGTATTAGAAATTGATAAACGGTCACTTATCACTTATCTTGCCCAACCACCACACATCGATTATATTTCCTTTATTTCAATTTATTTGTATTATTTTTGTAGTTTGTTTTAAAAAAGAAGGTAGTATATATACACACGTTGTTCTAATTTGTACAGATACTTTGATTTTTAATCTCCTAATTACTTTATGTGTTCGAATTTGGTTTCTCTTTTGATGAAAAGGGTAAAGGATTTTATTCTTCTCTCTATTGTTACTTTGAAAACAATACTTATGTTAGTACTCTGACATTTTAATATTAATAAAAATATATTATATACCTAGACACAATGTGCAACAATTTTTGTCCTTTGGTGGGCATTAGTATGCCCTTCATTACTCTCACTTACATAGCCTCATAATGTTGCATTTTCAAAAAATAAAATAAAATGTCCTAGTAAGTAGGGATGTTATATATCTTGAGAATAAGTATAAGAGGGGGGTTTGACCTTTCCTCATAATACAACACAAGGATAAATAATTTGCGAAACTGTCTCCTTTCCTAAGCTTGAGAATCCCTATTATGTTTCCAACCTGAACTTACCTTTAGAGCCTCCCGAGCTCTAGGCTCGACCACGTTCACTCTTCCATCTTCAGCTAGTCTATTCTGCACCCCCTAGCAACATTCGTCCGTCTGAACATTGGAACGGTAACGAAAAAAATGCACCTCTAAAAACTAGTAAATTAACTAACAAAAAAGTTTGCTTTGTTGCGTCTGAGTCTAATGGACCGCAATTGGCTTTTGTCTAGTTGACAAGAGCCTTTTGCACCATTAGGCAAATACTAAAGAGAGTTGAAAACTTGGCTATTTTGACTATTGTTTGTCAATTTTTCTAGATGATCCGCAACCATATTAGCCTTCCTTAGGCAGTGACTAGCTTTAACATTAGCTTGCTTTATCATTTGCTGAATCTTCCTAAAACAATTCGATGACATATTCAGTAATATCTTATTTTATGATATCCTATATATAATAACAATTATGGAAGAAAGTGCCATAATCTGCCCAACATTTTTGCTCGACCTGTTTGCCTTTGTTTCCTGTAGAATTTAACGGAGTACCAACATATGCTGGATTCTTACACTTTGTTTGCATGGTTGTTACATATTGTTTCATAATATATCATATTGTATTTTATTGTGTTGTATTGTATCCTACTATATTGTTTTAATGAATATAGTGTTTGTATATATTGTATTCATGTTATCCGTCGTTACATAATGTCACACATCCATAATTTGAATGATAAACCTACAAGGAAAGTAGGGTACGGAGTAGAGTGTTAAATTGGGTCTTAGGCCTAACTCACACCCCAAAAGCTAGCTCAAAGGGAGGAGGATTGCCCAAGCCTTATAAGGAGTCCACTCATCTCATTAACCACCAATGTGAGACTTTTTTCTTTTTAAACACCCCACCTCACGCCCAGTGCGTAGCATCTGGTGCGTGGGTAATTTTGATTTTTTTTGGGTCCCAACATTGGGTGAGATGGACGGACTCCTTATAAGTCTTGGACAATCCTCCTCCCTTTGAGCTAGCTTTTGGGGTGTGAGTTAGGCCTAAGACCTAATTTAACATGGTATTAGAGCAGACAGAGATCCTGAGATCGAATCTCACTGCCACCCAAAAAATAAAAAGAGTTTCCACGTGTTTGGCCCATGAAAAAAATTAGTCCCACACGTGAGGGGGCGTGTTGAGAATATAATTAAAATAATAAAAATGTGCTCTCTCTAACAGCTTAAGTTTTTAGATGAGATGGTCACACACTTCAACATCTATGAAAAGATAAAATAAAAGATGAAATATGATTATTAAATGATAAATAAAGACAAGAAAACAACTAAAAGGGTCATTTTTGTATGAGAAGACTTTGATAATATTTACTAAAATAGTCATAACGTTTTACTTGAAACTCGGATTGACACAAAATTTATGGCGTCGGAAAGAAGATTCAAATACCTTTAATTTGATAGGTTTTGGGCCACACAACTCTTTATATTATAAGAGATATGATCGTTTGAAGTTGACCCAAGTAGAATCTTACATCAAAACTTAATCGCTAAGGAAGCTTTCAACTCAACTTTGTGCTAGGGGATTATTGTGGCCTTAATTCATCTCCAAATTTATTCTCACACTAAAGAATGGACCTTTACACATATGATCAATTTAAGAATCACCTGATACGACCTTACATGTAAATGAAGAATTGTTTGAGTCTTAACTTAGAAATTATCGGGTGTTAAAACTACAATATTGATGATTTAGACATATTTATGTATTTAAAAGTAATATGAAATATTATACAAATAAAAATGATACTCTAATTGGCATACTCAATTAGATCAAGTATCAATTCTATTTTTAAATAATTCTACTATTTCTAGAATATTTTCATAGTTTATATAATAATTTACTCAATTGAAAAAGTTTTCAAAAGTATAATCAATAAGAACTTAACTATGATATAACATTTGTGATGTTATGTAACATACAATAACTTATATATGTTTATTCTTGTCTTACGAATTATTATAAGAAATATTATACTGTCAAATTAAAAAAACAATTATCAAATTATAATTAAGTATTTATTACATGTAAATAAAGCAATGTTAATATATAAAGTGCAAAAATAGTTCTCTTAACTTTTAAAGTATGGTAGAATTCCAAAAAAGTTGACACCTTGGTACCCATTAGTATAATAGTTAAAAACTTTAGCACCTAATGATAAAGATACCTTAAGAAACATAAGTTAACCATTATGAAATTTTGTAATGTGTTATTTCCAGCAACTCATGCTTGGGGGATTAATAAAACAATCATGTCCTATCTAATATACTAGATAGGTGCGGCTCATGTTTAGCACGGGCCCAACATTAAATATTTTTAGGATATAGTTAATTCTATGTGTTTGGTAGTGTAGTGGTTAAGGATAAAACAAAAGGAAAACGCATTAAGCTAAAATTGTTTTCTTGTATCCTTAAATGCTAGTAATATATTGCATCACACATCTTCTTTGACACTGAGGTGCATGTAGATGACAGAACTAACAATCTCAAGCCATATTTTACTATAGAATCAAGGAAATTAAATTACAAACCATCAAATAAGGAGAGAACTTTCAAAAATGACATATTTGCGGAAGATGCAACAAAACTAATATTCACAGATACAAATACATCATTATTGAAGTATGTCTAACAAAATACTTCATTTTTCAATGTAGAATGCATTTATTAAGATGTAGGCAATTCACATATCAAAACAAAAAAAAAACAAAAATATATAATAAAACTATTGTGTATTGCATTTTATATATCAAAACAAATTAACATAAAAATTAATAACAAAATTGCCCATCTAATACACAAATCTTCTAGTCAATTTGAGATCGTTAAAGCTCTTTAGTTAACCATCTTCATATTTCCTCAAAACATACACATGGTAAATTTATCTCAGAAATATGAAGCTTTAAAGGTTCACTAGATCTAGAAAAAGACTCGTGCCACTTGTGAACCCCATATAATGCCATTGTTTATGATATATAATATCAAAGTCTTCTCATACGGTCTTTTGTAGGGACCTACATAACAACTCACCTTTATAAGATCCAACTTTCTTTAAGTATGTTCCTGGACCTTAGAGGTTAGTATATTCTAAGGACATGACATTTTATACCTTACCTCTTAATATGAGCTACTCGTAGATGATATTAGCATCTTCTTTGTTCTCCTTTTCATTCTCTTCCCCTGGAACTCTAAAAAGCTCCTGAATATTTATAGTATTATTAATTATTTGGTCCATCTGCGAAATGAGAGATTGAATTCAATATTAGAATCTCACCATGAAACCTTAGGGGAAAATCTCAATTTTTTAAATGTATATAAAATAAAATAAAAACTTTATACAAGTGAACTTCAACAAAACAAATTCAAAGGAGGAGGGAATACAAAGAGTAAGCTAAAAAAATTGGTGAACCTCTCGAAATATCGGCGTATACACAGAATGTAACACCTCGTATCCTAGATAGATCAAAATGCAGATTTTGAGAAGTTGCAGGTGCAAGCCACAGTTGCATCCACGAACAATAGGTCAGACCACAGCCCGTACTGGTGGTCCGTGGTTCACCACTACAACCCTTCCCCAAACCCAGCTCAAAAAGTCAGCTAAGTCTTGACCCACGGACAGACCCATGGTCCGTAGGTCAGACCACGGTCCGTGGATCAAGACTCCTTTACCCAGCCTCCGACATGAACTACGGTCGACCAGCATGGATCGTCGTTCAATGCTCGGTCCGTAGGTCTGACCATAGATGAGGGAGGAAAAATTGTTGATTGGGTCAACTTCAAATGGTCATAACTCTTAGCACAAAATGAATTATGGGTCCCATGAACTATGATATGATAGATAATTGAATCCTCTTTCCAATTCCACCAAGTTAGCTAAAATACAACCTCCGAGTAATACGTTATGCTCGTTTTAGTGAAGACCTACCGGATAGACTTGATCGACGGACCCAAACGACGGCCGGTAGATCAAACGATGGACCGTCGTTCCTTCCGTGGGTGGGCTTCGCCAGAATTAAGTTAGGGTTGTTTTGGTCTTTTTCGTATTTCGTTGGACCTTTAAGCTACGTCGTTTACACCCTAAAGCATGATGTTTTAGTCAGTTTAAGCCTAGGAACATAACTAGAACTTACCTATGTCAAATCATTGATCAAAACTTAGAAAATTTATAACGCTAAGAGGAGAAAGAAGTCAAGAACCCTAGTTCAAGAACGCAACAAGTTTTCTTCAATTCCAGCCCAGAAATCAAAGGATTTCTCCGTGAAATTCATCACCAGGTATGTGGGATTTCACTAGTGGGTACCTTTCACCCATTAGGTCCCTAGATTTCAGTCAGTTTCTTGATTCCGTTATTATGACTAGACGTAGGGTTTCTTGAATGTTAAAATTGTTGGGTTCTTAGCTGTTAGAATGATCCAAATAAGATTAGTACGTTAATATTCAATTTATTGTATGAATTCCAGAACCCTAGCTATGTATTTCTTTAGTTCTTGAATTACACATGTTAGGTCAGATAATTCAGTTATTCAGTTATACATGCCTCAGTTATTAATGCATTAATATCGGTTTAATTGCTGCATACTCAGTTTGCATGTTCAGTTCGAGCTATCTAGTAACTTACATAAATTCAGTCATAATGTGTTAATTATTTAATTCATTGGGAGTAGCATAATATCGAGTTGGACTAAGGTTCAGCGTACCCAAATAGTCCCAAAATTATTAGCCATGTAGGTTGTAAGTCCCCTCTGTGAAAATCATTTCAGTGATCACTCCAGCATGCCTCTATACCTCTAGCAGGGTGTATTGGGTCCTCTCAATGGGGGGTATACTTCGGACTCCATATTTAGCTCATGTTGTTTTATTATCGGTTATTAATAGCTCCCACAGTTCAGTCAGATTCTCTTGCATTAACCATTTATTAGTATATCCAGTATTCAGTTTCAGCATGTTATAAATTGGTAACTGCATTCAGTTATCTCAGCATTTAGTATCTATATCTTGTTCAGATTATATCATTGCTTATTTGCTTTGTTCAGTTATATGTTATTTCAGCTATATTTTATCATGCATGCTCAGTAGCTTTCAAGTACTGACGTATACGTGTTCTACATCTTCTCGTGATGTAGGTTCAAATTCTCAGCATCCAGTTCACGGCTAGATCGATTCCCGATCTCCAGTTCAGCAGAATCGGTGGTGAGTCCTTATTCTCCGAGGATAATAGTCATGAGTCTCTTTTCAGTATTATTTTTAGTCTTTTAGTTTCAGTTTTGCTAGACTTAGTTGAGCCATGTCCCAGCATTTCTAGTCAGTTAGAGGCTAGTTTCAGACATAGATAGATTCAACTTAGTATTGAGTTAATATCTTTTTTATTAAACTCATCAGTTTTCATATATCTCAGTTATAGTATATGGGTATTCCCCATCTTTTCATCTTATTTATGATTTAGCTTCCGCATTAGTTATTATATTTAGTATGCTCATGATCATGCCAGCAGGGTTAGCTTGGGATCACTTGTGGTCCTAGGTCCCGTGTCCGCGTTTGGGGGTAGCTCGGGGTGACAAACTTGGTATTAAAGCCTTAGGTTTAAGTGTCCTAGGATGTCTGAACAGCTGCACTAATAGAGTCCTTTTCATGGGTGTGAAGTGCACCACATCTAATGAGGGGGAGGCAACAAAGTGTTTTAGGAAATCTTCATTTTCTTGTTACTCTTATTGTGCGTAAGGTATGATCTAAATTCCATTCAACTCGACGTTCTACGTTTCAGTGATCATGCCTCCTCATAGAGTGAATGTCCAGGAACGCAAACGCAGCTCCTCCAGTCCTGATCAGAAGTATCGAATGCAGAGTTCAGGAACACCATTTAGATGTTGGCTCAGAGTGTGGCCAACCAAACAATCAGCGGGTTCAAGCTCCTGTGAATACAAATGGTGGATCAGCAGTCAGCGAGGGTCCGTGACTTTGTTAGGATGAATCCGCCTGAGTTCTTAGGATCGCAGACTGGTGAGATCCCCAGAATTTCTTGATGAGATCAAGAAGATCTTTGAATGATGCAGGTAACTGGGAATGATCAGGGTTGAGTTAACATCGTACCAACTTAAGGATGTGGCTCATATCTGGTATATTCAGTGGAAGGAGAACAGGGGTACAATGCAGCTCCTATTACTTGGGATTGTTTCAGCGAAACCTTTCTGGACAGGTTTTTCCCATAGGTTAAGAGAAGCAAGGCCCAGGAATTTATGAACTTAAGGCAGGGTAACATGACTGTCCAAAGTATAGGCTTACGTTTAACCAACTCTCCAGGTATGCTCCTCACATGGTTGCTGATTCCAGGGCTCAGATGAATAAGTTTCTATATGGAGTGTCAGACTTAGTGAAAACAGAGTGCAGGAATGCTATGTTGTTGGGAGACATGAACATCTCTAGGCCATGACTCATGCTAGCAGTTGAGGGTGATAAGCTTAGGGAACAGGCTAAGGAGACTAAGAAAGCAAGAACAGGTAACTACGAGTATTCCCAACAAAATTGGGTGGTGGAAATCTCTCGTAGTTTCAGCAGAAGTCTTCGACTCCACCCATTCATCAGCTAGTGTTCATCCCCCAGGTTCCGTAATGATCAGAAAGGTAGGGCATCAGCTCTAAGTCTCAAGGTAGTGTTTCAGGCACCAAAACTTACCCAACTTCCCGAAATGTAGTAAGAACCATCCGGCGAGTGCCTTGCAGGTAAGGAAGATGTTTTGGGTGTGGTCAGTCTGGTCATAGATTGAAGGATTTTCTTCTAGACAAGGTCAAGAGGAATAATGGTAGAGCTCAGTCTACACTTCAGCAGCACCAACAGGTCGTCCGGCTCAGCAGGGTATCATCTGGTACAGGTGGCGGACAGCGCCAAACAGGCTCTATGCTCTTCAGGCTAGTCAAGATCAGGAAGATTCTCCTGATGTAGTCACTGGTACTTACAATCTTTGATCTTGATGTTTATGCATTGTTAGATCCAGGGCTACTTTGTCTTTTGTAACTCCTTACATAGCAGTCCAATTCAGTGTTAGCCCAGAAACTCTTTCAAAACCCTTCTCAGTCTTACTCCAGTCGGTGACCAGTTATAGCTAGACGGGTATATAGAAATTGCCTCCTCTCTCAGAAGTCACCTCAGCAGATCTTGTAGAGTTAGAAATGGTAGACTCGATGTCATTCTAGGCATGGATTGGTTACATTCCTGTTATGCCTCAATTGATTGTAGAACTAGGATTGTTGGTTTTCAGTTTCGAGACGAACCAATCCTAGAATGGAAGGGTAGTACTTAGTGTCTATGGGTCGATTCATTTCTTACCTTAAGTCCAGAAAGATGATCTCTAAGGGTTATCTCTATCATCTAGTTCAGGTTAAGGATTCTAGTTCTGAATCCCCAACTCTTGAGTCAGTCCCTGTAGTCAATGAGTTTCTAAAGTGTTTCAAATGATCTTCCCGGAGTTCCTCCCGAAAGGGAAATTGACTTTGGGATTGATCTCCTTCCAGATACCCAGCCTATCTCTATTACTCCTTACAGAATGGCTCCAGTGAGCTTAAGGAATTGAAAGAGTAGTTGAAAGACCTTTTATATAAGGGTTCATCAGACCTAGTATTTGCCATGAGGTGCACCAGTGTTGTTCGTAAAGAAGAAAGATGGTTCTCTCAAAATGTGCATTGACTATAGGCATTTGAACAAGGTCACAATCAAGAATAAGTATCCCATCCCCAAATTGATGACTTGTTTGACCAATTCACGGTGCTAGTCATTTCTCAAAGATAAACCTCAAATCAAGTTATCATCAGCTTAGAGTCAGAGATAGTGAAATTCTGAAGACAGCCTTCAGAACTCGATATGGTCATTACGAATTTGTAGTTATGTCATTTGGATAACCAATGCTCCTGCAGCTTTCATGGATTTGATAAAAGAGTGTTCAAGAAGTACTTAACTTGTTCGTTATTGTCTTTATTGATGATATCCTCATTTACTTTAGGAATGAGGAAGAACATGTGAGTCATTTGAGAGTTGTTCTGCAAACTCTCAAAGATCGCCAGTTATTTGCAAAATTTAATAAGTGCAGTTTTGGTTACGATCAGTTGCTTTCCTTGGGCATATTGTGTCTAGTGAAGGAATTCGAGTAGATTCCCAGAAGATAGAAGTAGTGAAACAATGGCGAGACCTACCTCTGCTACAGATATCAGAAGTTTCTTAGGTCTAGCGGCTATTACAGACGGTTCGTGGAAGGATTTTCATACATAACCTCACCATTGACTAGGTTGATCAGAAGATGGTCAAGTTTCGATGGTCAGATGATTGTGAGAAAAGCTTCGCAGAACTGAAAACTAGGTTGACTACAACACCTGTCTTGACTCTACCAGAGAGTTCAAATGGTTATGTGATATATTTGATGCATCTAGGGTCGGCCTAGGTTGTGTATTGATGCAGCAGGTAAGGTTACAGCTTATGCTTCTAGACAACTTAAGGTACATGAGAAGAATTATCTGACTCATGACCTCGAGCTTGCAGCAGTGGTGTTTGCACTCAAGATTTGGAGACACTACTTGTATGGTTTTCATGTAGATGTGTTCACAAACCATAAGAGCCTTCAGTATGTATTCACCCAGAAAGAGTTGAATCTTCGCCAGAGAAGGTGGCTTGAGTTCCTCAAAGATTATGATATGAGCGTGCATTACCATCCGGGTAAGGCGAATGTAGTAGCAGATGCTCTTAGCAGATTATCTATGGGTAGTGTAGCACATGTTGAGGAAGAAAGAAAAGAGATAGCAAAGGATGTTCACAGACTTAGTCGCCTAGGAGTTCGTCTTATGAGCATATTAGATGGTGGTGTAACGGTTCAGAATGGGGCAGAATCTTCTTTGGAAGTAGAGGTTAAGGAAAAGCAAGACAGTGATCCAATCTTGCTTGAACTTAAGGGTGTAGTCCACAATCAGAGAGTGGAGGTTTTCTCCCAAGGGGGAGATGGTGTGTTTTGCTACCAGGGTCAATTATGTGTTCCTAATGTAGGCGAGTTGAGACAATATATTCTTGCAGAGGCCCATAACTCCAGTTATTCTATCCATCCAGGCGCCACTAAGATGTACCGCGATCTACGGAAGTCTATTGGTGGAATGGTGTGGAAAGATATATAGCAAACTTTGTGGCTAAGTGCCCCAATTGCCAGCAAGTCAAGGTAGAATATCAGAAACCAGGAGGCATGACTCAAGAGATTGACATTCCTACTTGGAAGTGGGAAGTGATCAACATGGACTTCATCACAGGTTTACCTCGTACTCGCAGACAATATGACTCCATTTGGGTGATTGTTGATAGAGATATTAAGTCTTCTCGCTTTTTGGCGGTCAAGACTATAAATTCGACGGAGGATTACGCGAAGCTTTACATTAATGAGATTATGAGGTTGCATGGGGTTCCTTTGTCTATCATCTCAGATAGAGGTCCTCAGTTTACCTCTCATTTCTGGAAGTCATTTCAAAAGGGTCTTGGTACTCACGTTAACCTTAGCACATCATTTCATCCTCAAACGGATGGTCAGGCAGAGCGTACCATTCAAACCTTAGATGACATGTTGAAAGCTTGTGTGATCGACTTCAAGGGTAGTTGGGACGATCACCTTCCTCTTATTGAGTTCGCCTACAACAATAGTTACCATTCCAACATTCAGATGGCCCCTTATAAGGCATTGTATGGGCGTAGATGTAGATCTTAGTTGGTTGGTTTGAAGTAGGTGAAGCAGCCTTGATAGGGCCAGATTCAGTCCATTATGTTATGGATAAAGTGCAACTCATCAGAGATTGACTTAAGACATCCCAGAGTCGCCAGAAGTCTTACGCAGATGTTAGGAGAAAGGAACTAGAGTTCCAAGTTGATGATTGGGTTTTGTTGAAAGTGTCACCCATAAAGGGGGTGATGAGATTTGGCAAGAAAGGGAAGCTCAATCCCAGATATGTAGGCCCTTACCGAATCTTGAAAAGGATTGGTAAAGTGGCTTATGAGTTAGAGTTGCCAACAGATTTAGCAGCAGTGCATCCAGTCTTTCACATTTCACTTTTGAAGAAGTGTGTGGGTGATCTAGCATTCATAGTGCCATTAGAGACTGTGGCTGTAAAAGATATCATTTCTTATGAGGATGTACCAGTTGAGATTATCGATCGTCAAGTTAGAAGGTTGAGAAACAAAGAAGTCACTTCAGTCAAGGTTTTGTGGAGGAGTCATTCCGTAGAGGGAGCTACTTGGGAAGCAGAAGCAGCTATGGAGTCCAAGTATCCTCACCTCTTTCCTTTCGATTCCATTCCAGCTTGAGGTAATAGTTCCTCTTCAGTTTTTCAGTCATTCATGCACAAATTCAGTCTTAGTATCATGTTCCTTCAGTTTCTACTTGCATTTTAACCGTATTTGCATGTTCTTGGAACTCAGTTCAGTCGGAAATTCAGTCTTCAGTGTTTAGTGGTAGGGATAGCAACCCTTTCCCTCTATCTTAGGTAGTTTAGTCTTCATTCGAGGATGAATGTTCTAAGAGGGAGATAATCTAACACCCCGTATCCTATATAGACCAAAATGCAGATTTTGAGAAGTTGCACGTGCAACCCACGGTTGCATCCAGGGACCATAGATCAGACCATGGCCCATGTTGGTGGTCTGTGGTTCACTACTGCAACCCCTCCCCAAAACCAGCTCAGAAAATCGGTTAAGTCTCGACCCACGGTCCGTAGGTCAGACCACGGCCCGTGATCTATGTCTGTGGTTTAAGACTCCTTTACCCAGACTCTGACACGAACTACGGTCTACCAGCATGGACTATTGTTCAATGCATGGTCCGTAGGTTTGACCGTAGATGAGGGTCAGCAGTCAGTTAGAGGAAAATTGTTGATTGGGTCAACTTCAAATGGTCATAACTCTTAGCACAAAATAAATTATATGTCCCATGATATATGATATGATAGATAATTGAATCCTCTTTCCCACGCCACTAAGTTTGCTAAAATCTGACCTTTGAGTAAAACGTTATGCTCATTTTAGTGAAGACCTGCCGGACAGACTTGACCGATGGATCCACACGACGGCCAATAGATCAAACGACGGACCGTCGTTCCTTCCGTGGATGGGCTTTTCCATAATTAAGTTAGGGTTGTTTTGGTCCTTTTCCTATTTCGTTGGACCCCTAAGCTACGTCGTTTAGACCCTATGTCATGAGGTTTTAGTCAGTTTAAGCCTAGGAACATAACTACAACTTACCTAAGTCAAATCATTAATCAAAACTTAGAAAAATAAGAACGCTAAGAGGAGAAAGAAGTCAAAAACCCTAGTTCAAGAATGCAGCAAGCTTTCTTCAGTTCCAGCCCAGAAATCAAAGGATTTCTCCGTGAAATTCGTCACCAGGTATGTGGGATTTCATTGGTGGGTTCCTTTCAGCCATTAGGTCCCTAGATTTCAATCAGTTTCTTGATTCCCTTATTATGACTAGACCTAGGGTTTCTTGAATGTTAGAATTGTTGGGTTCTTAGCTATTAGAATGACCTAAATCAGATTAGTACGTAAATATTCAGTTTATTGCATGAATTCCAGAACCCTAGCTATGTATTTCTTTAGTTCTTAAATTACACATGTTAGGTCAAATATTTCAGTTACTCAGTTATACATGCCTCAGTTATTAATGCATCAATATCAGTTTAATTGTTGCATACTCAGCTTGCATGTTCAGTTCGAGCTATCTAGTAACTTAGATAAATTCAGTCATAATATGTTAATTACTTAATCCATTAGGAGTAGCATAATACCGAGTTGGATAGGGTTCAGCGTACCCAAATAGTCCCAGAACTACTAGCCACGTAGGTTGTAAGTCCTCTCTGTGGACATCATTTCAGTGATCACGCCAGCATGCCTCTATACCTCTGGCAGGGTATAATGGGTTCTCTTGATGGGGTGTATACATCGGCCTTCACATTTAGCTCATGTGGTTTTATTATCGGTTATTAGTAGCTCCAACAGTTCAGTCAGATTCTATTACATTGACCATTTATCAGTATTTCCAGTATTCAGTTTCAGCATGTTATAAATTGGTCACTGCATTTAGTTATCTCAGCATTCAGTATCTATATCTTGTTCAGATTATATCATTGCTTATTTGCTTTGTTCAGTTATATGTTATTTCAGTTGTATTCTATTATGCATGCTCAGTGCCTTTCAAGTACTGACGCATACATGCGCTACATCTTCTCGTGATGTAGGTTCAGGTTCTCAGCATCCAGATCACGCTTAGATGGATTCTCGATCTCCAGTTCAGCAGAATCAGTGGTGAGTCCTCATTCTCCGAGGACAATAGTCATGAGTCTCTTTTCAGTATTACTTTTAGTCCTTTAGTTTAAGTTTTGCTAGACTTAGCTGGGGCCTGTCCCAGCATTTCTAGTCAGTTAGAGGCTATTTTCAAACATAGATGGATTTAACTTAGTATTGAGTTAATATCTTCTTTGTATTAAACTCATCAGTTTTCATATATCTCAGTTATAGTATATGGGTATTCCCCATCTTTTCATCTTATTTATGAAGAGAAAACAACAATAAACTATGATACAATATACTATCACAGATCTTCAACAAAAACTTAACAATTTGAAAGCGAAAAGAACATAGAGAAGAAACTCAAATTGTTAATGAAATTTCTAAAAGTAGTGGACAATTCTATGAGTATTAGGCCAAAAAATATTTGTTCTTATTGCCTCTTGGATATAGGCCTCTATGAACAGTTCATTGTTCTTCTTTGATTCTCCAAATAATTGCTTATGCAGGATCACCAAAGAAAATCATTGAAGAGTTGCAAAGAAATGATATTCAAAATAAAAATTTGGTTTGAAAAGAAGAGATCAAGTAGCACATACATTTTTATTTTTATTACAACAAGAAAAGTTAGTATTGTCATTTTCACAAGTTTTATTGGTTCTTAGACACCAAAACAAAAGTAAAGGAAACCAATTTAGATTTGTATACATAAAATTAGAGAAAAGAGTCAACTATGCTCAATTGAAGTGTCACGCTATAGATTAAAAATTAGAAATATGTAAAAATGTTTCAGTTTCAACATATTTCCTATATACCAACATAATCAATGGTCTTGACTTGTTCCTGCAAATGCAAGAGATCAATTTTTACACCTAAATTACCTGCTATATATAATGAAAGAATATATAGATGATATTTTTCATGCCTAGAACTAAACATCAAAGTTTGCTTAAGATTTGGAGGGCCACTTGAATTTATTACCAAATTATCGAGCAATCAGTCTCCAAAAGGTTCTCATCCAATGGCTACTTAATCTTTAGGTTTTAAGTTAATTGAGCACAACACTATTGCAATACAGGTTTAATAGCATACTATTATATATACCTTAACAACATTTACAACAGGCACACATGTGTTGTCCAGTTAAACTATCTTCATGTATTGTTCTAGTAGTAGTCATAATACACCAAAAAAGCAAACATTTATTGGGATTAAGCTATATCATGACCATATCATAACTTTATAGTGGTAAGATGCTAGAGTTGGAGTTCAACCTATCTTCTACACTTTCAAAAATTATGGTGTAGTGAGATGTCGAGACTCGAGATACTTCAGGAAAATGTAAACAACAATCGTCTAAGTTGAAAAACATGGATTCAAAGCTCAAACATTATACAAAATTAAAGGACTGAAAAACTTCAAATGGAGAAGGCATGATAAAGTATGGAATTAATATAAAGTTGCAAACAAATTGATGCACCTCAACATAAGCTAGTAGAAAAGTTAATGTGGAGTAAATTAATTATATGAATAAGACGAATGTACTCTATCCAAGTTTACATTTAATATTGACCGTCATATTTATGAAAACAATCCACTTAATTGTCAACTCAGATTAAGTTCCATGAATAGCTCCTTGTGATATACTCCAGTCCATTCACATTTTCATTTTGGCATTAACAAAATTGAGATTTTGAGTGTGACTCAAGGCTCCTATGTAGTTAGATCTTACAATTCAACATTCAAGTATACCAACAACCATGGTTCTAGCATGACAACAAAGTAACACAAATTTTCCAGGTGAGTTACTACGCCAAATTCCTTAAGATGACTCATTGCCACATATATGTTTCTTGCCCTATGGTAGGCGCCTACGTGCTGCTCGTTTCATTGTTTCTTTCAATATACTCTCATCGAAGTATGAGGCAACGCGTTACAACAAATAGAATATTATTGCTATTGAGGGAAAGAGAAGTTATCAGGAGGGAGAGAGTAATAGAGATTGTACAAGACAAATGAAGAAAAAACTTAATATACTTGAATTTTACAACAACATGGTGAAGTTATATTTACTTAAACGAAAGTCAATTCAACAAACTTAGCTGAAAGTGGCATATCCACCTGCTTTTGAATCTCGAGCGTTGAGGTGGCCAAAAAATATGGAAAGCCTACATATCATCTTTGTTACTCCCACCTTCCTAGTTCCTAATAATTGGTCCTCCATGGCCAAGTGAAGTTGTAGATATTGAGAATCCAAAAAGACTATTCTTTTCCAGCAACATCAAAATGAGGAAGATACTTCCTGCAATTAGACAATATTAAAGCGTCCAGGATCGCAAGGGTAGAAGTGGAGTTAGGGGATAACAATTTTTGGAAAGTTGCGATATAAACCTATTTTTCTCTCACAATCTGCTATTTATCAGCCTAAATTTCAAATGTATTCACTTAATCTGATGTTGATCTCGAGCACTAAGAAAGATTATCCATTCATAACAATCTCAATAAGAATACTACAATGCTGAAGTTTACAAATTTCATTCACAAATTTTCAATCTAATACAAATGAAAAAGAACTTGAAAGGAAAATAAAATGGGGGAATGAACCTACAACAAATTGTATGTGTTAAATACTTATATGATCAGCAAAATCTATCAATAACAAGTGATTGACACGGAAAACGACAACATTATCTGATGCATTATCAACTAATAAAGCTATGTATATTCTGATTGGGAAAAATTAAATCATATTTTCATCTAAATGGTAGAACATGAAAATCGTAAGAGTGATTTTTCTAGTGAGTTTTACTAGAGAAACACATAAGAAATTATTTCAATAGAGAATGAGACATTGCTTACTTATTTACCAGCAAACAAAAGGGAATAGAAAACTTATTAATTAATATATATTCTTGCCTAATTAACTAGTGAATAAGAAAATGTCATTTGAGGCAGATTGAAAAGGTCAATAACTACAAAATTATTTTACAAAATGAGGGAACAAAACTTAACTGCCATATAATGCTTGTCTTCCAAGAATAGATGCATTTATGCTTGTAAGATACATAAATCTATTCGACAATCATTTGCATTGGAACAAATTAAAGGATCACTAAACGACTCACATTTTACAGTTTTTTTGTTGGTCTGGGTGGTTCAACTGACAGCTCGACGCTTAAAGATTTTGATTTAATAACTGATGGCTTCATCTCCACTTTGCTTGTGTTGAGTGACATCAGCTTTTTAGCGTTCCTCACGTTAATGCTAGGCTGAAAAACATGTTCCTCTTTTGTGTAGGACAAAACTAATATATTTTTTGGGTGACGCTAGAGATTATCCAGTATGACTTCCTCAGATGAATGTGGAATAGTCTATTTGACAATGTCTGTTACACATGGTCAATACGTAGAAGTTGGTGCTGAAAACAAAATTAGTCATTTGTAAGATTTAAAAAATCTAATGAGAAAAAGCTAATGCAAAATAAGAAAATATAATCAGCCTGTACATGTATAGAATTTAAATTTTAGCCAGCTAATAGTTGGTAGGGGCAGTGCACCAATTTATGCAACAGGATCAGAAGTCATATGAGAAACACAGTAAAAAAACTGTAATAGATAGCTTGATCAACGGCAACAGGGGTTTCTCAAGGCTTGTTGGTTAGTTTGACATGTTCAAATATAATTTCTCTGTCAAGTATCCAATAAAATCTATGTGTTAATCTTTTGATTGAAGTTGGTGAAACTTTTACTCTTGCAGCGGAGATCCAATATGTCTCAAAGAGTGTAAGCTTGTTTGCATAACGTCCAATATCATCACCATACACAACTGCCTAATTTGTTACTCATGTAAAGTTTAATAGTTTTTTGACATGTAGGGAAGTAATGTAATTATGTGAAGAAGTGAGATGATACTGCTATAAGTAAAGTACCTCTTCGTCTTCGAAAATCAAAATTTGAAATTTGATTTTCTTCTCCAGACTTTCTTGCTCTCGACTCATGTCCATAATATAGACTTTGCAAGTCCAATCAGGATGTCAGTCGTTATTCGATCGATATTGAATCTTAGTACCATGCGTCCACCTAAGATATCTTGACAATAATATGGGCAGGAAGGTTAGAGTACCACACCAATTAGAGTTCTCTTCAATTGTGACATCTAATTAAATTAAGATGCACATTCTTTTTCTTATGTCTAAGTTTTTACAATGTTTTTACTTCTTACTCAATCAAAAACAAAGTGTCGTATACATATTCTAAACACTCATCAAATCCTTTTGTTAATGTCTAAGGTCTCGATCGATAATAGCAATGTATACATACAACACAATTATACTTGAATAGTTACTGCAGGAAGGGAAAAGGGCATCTGGTCGTAGACAAAGTTGGAGTGAATTAACTATGCAAAGTATATTAATCATTTTTGTGGGGAAAAGCATAACGTATTACTTGAAATTGGAGGACGACATCTCAAAAGGAGGAAAAGGAGAGCATAGAAAGGTGACAAATCAACAGTGAAGAGAAAATCTTAATCAATACATGCAACTTAATTGTAAACCACATACCAATATGGAGCTGTCTTGCAAAAAGTATTACCCATAAAAAGGTGATTAACAACAAAAGAGGGACAATAAGTTGTGAAATATTTCACCAAAAAATAGGAAAAAAGACAAGACAAACTTTAAACAGAGATCAATATTTCCTAAGTGCAATAACCAAAAATTTGAGTAGAAATTTCTATAAATGTATGATTAAAGAAGGGGGAAAGGTTAATGTAGGCATACTATCAAACACTCTCAATACAGTAAAGGCAAAGGAAAGTACACAGAGAAATCAAGAAGGATTCAATTTGAGCAATGATAAAAGCTATAAAACCAAAGCACATTCAGAACTTTGAACACACGATTGAATGAAAAATCAGGAAAAGCTGGGAACTTGGGTTAAAAGTTCCCCAAGATCCACATGCAAATATTATACATTCAAATTAAAAATTTATTGCATCTTTATTTGTCAGATACAAAATATATCCTTGTTATTCTCTACGATCGAACCATTTATTGCATCTATTGATTTCTTATTTTTATATACCTTAAGATTAGTGGAACAAAAGAGGAAGAAGGGAGAAGAACTCACCAAAAAAGAAGAAAATCTAACCACAATAATAACACAAAACTATGAAAGTAACAACTGGAAAAGGAAGAAAAAGAGATAGGAAAAGGAAAAATGCCCACCAGTTTCACATAGATGGAGCTGCAAGAGGGATGATACAGATTCTTGAGAGCTGAGAAAAGAGCTCATCTCTCTCGCCTCTTTGGTTCCCTTCCACGTACTTTTTAGCCAACAAGATAGGGCCACAAAGAGTGTATATTTTGTGTTGCCTTCCATACAACCAGTTCCAGCACAAAGTACAACTTTTATATGTTGTGTTCGTACATCAAGTCCATTTCTATATAAGAGTAAAGTAATTTGTTGTGGTTAGGTTCATCTTGGACCAAAACCCAAATGGTTTAGTATCTAAGGTAATGTTGCAAAATAACATCATCGTATATACATATCATTCGAACCTAGTTTTGTGTCATCAACAAAAAATTATAATATAAAAGCTTATTCAGAATTATTTGTTTTTCTTTTTATATATTTTAAATAAAAATTAGTATGAGAATATACATAGTAAAGTATAAATTTCAAATCACAATCTTACTTAGTAACTAGGTAATGTAATCAAACGAACTGAGAAAAACTAACTTGTTGGAAACTTTCACAAAATTCTATTCACAATTATTTGTTTTTTCTTTTTATGTATTTTAAATGAAAATTAGTATGAGAATGTGCACAGCGAAAGTATAAATTTCAAAATCACAAGTCGTACACAGTAACTAGGTAATGTAATCAAACGAACTAAGAAAAACGAACTTGTTGAAACTTTCCCAAAATTCGCTTGGTACAACAGAACTGTTACCTTATACTATTTTCCTAACTAATTATTGTAATTAAAACTTGTGTAGGCAAGTGTATATTATATTTAGAAAAAGCTGATCTCCTTTTTCCCTCAACATGCCCTTTTTATCAAATGGAAGGGTTGGGCAAACGCTTTCAACCATTAAAGGCAATCAACAACAATTAAAGTCGAAGCATTTTGCTTATAAAAAGAAAAATATTTTTTCTTTCAAGGGCAAAAAGTTATTTGCCTTAATCCAACAATTAAATTCAAATTTCCTTACGGAAGATCCGTAAAATAAAATTATTACTTATTATGTAATAAACCTTCTCTTTTTTCAAATTTGATTAACTACGATTTTCAATTATATTATTAAATTCACAAAAAAATGAATTAATAAATTATAAAATATTTCACTAAATTTGTAATTGCACCTTTTGATTTAATTTTAAAATCTATCATTTAATTCTCCATGTTAGAATTATCGACACCAATCAATTAAATCAAATTTATGAAAAAAAATTAATTAATTCTTTATTTTTATGATTAACTTATTTCACGTGCACTTGCGGAATTTTCACATGAAAACTTATAAACAAGCATAAAGGGGTGTCATGATCTATCTATCTTGAGTTCAACGTGATTTTATCAACTAATTATTATATCAAAAATGTGTTGATCCATAATGAAAATGTCCATCAGAATAGTGAGTGAAACTCGGCAAAACTTTTCTTTACATTGCTTGACGACCTCAAAAACATTGTCAAAAGCTAGTCATTCCCTCTCGATGGAACAAAAAAAAGATATCCTAATTTGAATACAAGTTATGTTGGGATAAGTTATGATGGGATTAGTTGTGTTGAGATTAGTTTTTATTGTTTGTTTGGTTTGTCATATGCAAACTTATATATTCATTGCATAATTTCTAAGAATAAGTTGTTTGTTTACAATAATACCCTCCACCTTATTTAGTTTTTTTGTTTTTTGACATTTTCTTTGCAAGCTTTAATTAATTATTCATTCTTAAAAATAAAATTTCATCTTATTTTAGCTTAAATAGAATCCATGTGCAAAAGTTTTCTTTGGAATGGAGAATCACAAAGTAAAGGGAAATCACTCATAGTCTGGGAAAACAATGCCAAGTCAAGAGGTGATGGAGGTCTTAAATTACTTGATATTTATGTGTGGAACGAAGCAGCCATTTTAAAACATTTGTGGAACCTATGCAAGGAAAAGGATAAACTATGGATTGTGTGGGTTCATACATTCTATCTAAAGGGTAGGAAAACCATGGGAGGTGGAAATCAAGCAAGCATCATGGGTTGTGAAGAAAATCCTTACAGCAGGACAATGGCTAGAAGAGAGGGGTTTGCAGGTAAATGAAATCATGGAGGAAACAAAATTCAATATCAAAGGAATGTATCAGAAGCTAAAAGGAGAATATAGTAAGGTTCCTTGGAGAAGATTAACTTGCAACAATCTTGGCAGTCCTAAATGGGTATTTGCTTTATATGTGGCTATACATAGGAGGCTATACACTAAAGACAGACTGAGCAAATGGGAATCATAGATGATGATATAGTTCATTATGCAAGGCAGAAGTTGAAACACATCAGCACTTGTTTTTCACTTGTAGCTTCTCAACGCAACTATGTCAGAAGATGTTGAACTAGCTACTCATCAACAGAGGTTGTGAAGGATGGAGTGAAGAACTGGAATGGGCCGCAGGGCATGCTAATAGAAGAAAGGAACCTCAGAATTTTTCAACACAAGGAGAGGAAGAAGCATGCTTAGCAGATTAATTACACAAGACATTCATCATAGAACTAGCATGATTCCTAGACTAAAAGGATATATGCAAAACCTTAATTTTATCCTTAGAATAGTTTCTAGTTAGAGGTAGAATGAGTTGTAGTAGATCTGAGAG
>NW_026020564.1:4165889-4204118 GCF_900185275.1 Solanum verrucosum
ACGTTATGCTCGTTTTTAGTGGAAGACCTACCGGATAGACTTGATCGACGGACCCAAACGACGGCCGGTAAGATCAAACGATGGACCGTTGTTCCTTCCGTGGTTGGGCTTCGCCAGAATTAAGTTAGGGTTGTTTTGGTCTTTTTCGTATTTCGTTGGACCTTTAAGCTACGTCGTTTACACCCTAAAGCATGATGTTTTAGTCAGTTTAAGCCTAGGAACATAACTAGAACTTACCTAAGTCAAATCATTAATCAAAACTTAGAAAATAACGCTAAGAGGAGAAAGAAGTCAAGAACCCTAGTTCAAGAACGCAACAAGTTTTCTTCAGTTCCAGCCCAGAAATCAAAGGATTTCTCCGTGAAATTCGTCACCAGGTATGTGGGATTTCACTAGTGGGTCCTTTCACCCATTAGGTCCCTAGATTTCAGTCAGTTTTTGATTCCCTTATTATGACTAGACGTAGGGTTTCTTGAATGTTAGAATTGTTGGGTTCTTAGCTTTAGAATGATCCAAATAAGATTAGTATGTTAATATCAGTTTATTGCATGAATTCCAGAACCCTAGCTATGTATTTCTTTAGTTCTTGAATTACACATGCTAGGTCAGATAATTCAGTTATTCAGTTATACATGCCTCAGTTATTAATGCATTAAATCAGTTAATTGTTGCATTCTCAGTTTGCATGTTCAGTTCGAGCTATCCAGTATTTACAGAAATTCAGTCATAAGTTAACTACTTAATTCATTGGGAGTAGCATAATACCGAGTTGGACTAGGGTTTCAGCGTACCCATATAGTCCCAGAACTACGAGCCACGTAGGTGTAAGTCCCCTCTGTGGGCAACATCAGTTTAGTGATCACGCCAGCATGCCTCTATACCTCTGGCAGGGTATATTGGGTCCTCTCGATGGGGCGTATACATCGGACTCCACATTTAGCTCATGTGGTTTTATGTCGGTTATTAGTAGCTCCCACAGTTCAGTCAGACTCTATTGCATTGACCATTTATCAGTATATCAGTATTCAGTTCAGCATGTTATAAATTGGTCATTGCATTCAGTTAGCTCAGCATTCAGTATCTATATCATGTTCAGATTATTTCATTGCTTTATTGCTTTGTTCAGTTATATGTTATTTCAGCTTTTATCATGCATGCTCAGTACCTTTCAAGTACTGACGCATACGTGCGCTACATCTTCTCGTGATGTAGGTTCAGGTTCTCAGCATCCAGATCACGCTTAGATCGATTCCCGATCTCCAGTTCAGCAGAATCAGTGGTGAGTCCTCATTCTCCGAGGACAATAGTCATGAGTCTTTTCAGTATTTTTAGTCTTTAGTTTCAGTTTTGCTAGACTTAGTTGGGGCATGTCCCACATTTCTAGTCAGTTTAGAGGCTTATTTCAGACATAGTTAGATTCAGCTTAGTATTTTGAGTTTGATATTTCTTTTGTATTAAACTCTCAGATTTGATATATCTCAGTTATAGTATATGGGTATTCCCCATCTTTTCATCTTATTTATGATTTAGCTTCCGCATTAGTTATTATATTTAGTATGCTCATGATCATGCCAGCAGGGTTAGCTTGGGATCACTTGTGGTCCTAGGTCCCGTGTCGCGTTTTGGGGGTAGCTCGGGGAGTGACAAACTTGGTATTAAAGCCTTAGGTTTAAGTGTCCTAGGATGTCTGAACAGCTGCACTAAATAGAGTCCTTTTCATGGGTGTGAAGTGCACCACATCTAATGAGGGGAGGCAACAAAGTGTTTTAGGAAATCTTCATTTTCTTGTTACTCTTATTGTGCGTAAGGTATGATCTAAATTCCATTCCAACTCGACGTTCTACGTTTCAGTGATCATGCCTCCTCATAGAGCTGAATGTCAGGAACGCAAACGCAGCTCCTCCAGTCCCTGATCAAGAAGTATCGAATGCAGAGTTCAGGAACACCATTCAGATGTTGGCTCAGAGTGTGGCCAACCAAAATAATCAGCGGGTTCAAGTCCTGTGAATACAAATGGTGGATCAGCAGTAACAGCGAGGGTCCGTGACTTTGTTAGGATGAATCGCCTGAGTTCTTAGGATCGCAGACTGGTGAGGATCCCCAGAATTTCTTCGGATGAGATCAAGAAGATCTTTGAAATGATGCAGGTAACTGGGAATGATCAGGTTGAGTTAACATCGTACCAACTTAAGGATGTGGCTCATATCTGGTATATTCAGTGGAAGGAGAACAAGGGTACAATGCAGCTCCTATTACTTGGGATTGTTTCAGCGAAACCTTTCTGGACAGGTTATTCGCCATAGGGTTAAGAGAAGCAAGGCCCAGGAATTTATGAACTTAAGGCAGGGTAACATGACTGTCCAAAAGTATAGGCTTACGTTTAACCAACTCTCCAGGTATGCTCCTCACATGGTTGCTGATTCCAGGGCTCAGATGAATAAGTTTCTATATGGACTGTCAGACTTAGTGAAAACAGAGTGCAGGAATGCTATGTTGTTGGGAGACATGAACATCTCTAGGCACATTACTCATGCTTAGTTGGTTGAGGGTGATAAGCTTAGGGAACAGGCTAAGGAGACTAAGAAAGCAACAATAGGTAACTACGAGTATTCCTAACATAAATTGGGTGGTGGAAATCTCTCGTAGTTTCAGCAAAAGTGTTCGACTCCAACCCATTCATCAGCTAATGTTTCATCCCCCAGGTTCCGTAACGATCAGAAAGGTAGGGCATCAGGCTCTAAGTTTCAAGGTAGTGTTTCAGGCACCAAAACTTACCCAACTTGCCCGAAATGTAGTAAGAACCATTCGGGCGAGTGCCTTATAGGTAAGGAAGGATGTTTTGGGTGTGGTCAGTCTGGTCATAGATTGAAGGATTTTCCTTCTAGACAGGGTCAAGGAGGAAATAATGGTAGAGATTAGTCTACAACTTCAGCAGCACCAGTAGGTCGTCCGACTCAGCAGGGCAACTCATCTGGTACAGGTGGCGGACAGCGCCAAAATAGGCTCTATGCTCTTTAGGCTAGTCAAGATCAGGAAGATTCTCCTGATGTAGTCACTGGTACGTTACGAATCTTTGATCTTGATGTTTATGCATTGTTAGATTCAAGGGCTACTTTGTCTTTTGTAACTCCTTACATAGCAGTCCAATTCAGTGTTAGCCTAGAAACTCTTTTAGAACCCTTCTCAGTCTCTACTCCAGTCGGTGACCCAGTTATAGCTAGACGGGTATACAGAAATTGCTCTCTCTCAGAAAGTCACCTCAACAGATCTTGTAGAGTTAGAAATGGTAGACTTCGATGTCATTCTAGGCATGGATTGGCTACATTCCTGTTATGCCTCAGTTGATTATAGAACTAAGATTGTTCATTTTCAGTTTCGAGACGAACCAATCCTAGAATGGAAGGGTAGTAGCTTAGCGCCTATGAGTCGATTCATTTCTTACCTTAAGGCCAGAAAGATGATCTCTAAGGGTTATCTCTATCATCTAGTTCGGGTTAAGGATTCTAGTTCCAAATCCCCAACTCTTGAGTCAGTCCCTGTAGTCAATGAGTTTCCAAAAGTGTTTCCAAATGATCTTCTCGGAGTTCCTCCCGAAAGGGAAATTTACTTTGGGATTGATCTCCTTCTAGATACGCAACCTATCTCTATTCCTCTTTATAGAATGGCTCCAGCTGAGCTTAACGAATTGAAAGAGCAGTTGAAAGACCTTTTATATAAGGGCTTCATCAGACCTAGTATTTCGCCATGAGGTGCACCAGTGTTGCTCGTAAAGAAGAAAGATAGTTCTCTCAAAATGTGCATTGACTATAGGCAGTTGAACAAGGTCACAATCAAGAATAAGTATCCCATCCCCAGGATTGATGACTTGTTTGACCAACTTCAGGGTGCTAGCCATTTCTTAAAGATAAACCTCAAATTAGGTTATCATCAGCTCAGAGGCAGAGATAGTGAAATTCTGAAGACAGCCTTCAGAACTCAGTATGGTTATTACAAATTTGTAGTTATGTCATTTGGACTAACCAATGCTCCTGCAACTTTCATAGATTTGATAAACATAGTGTTCAAGCAGTACTTATACTTGTTCGTTATCGTCTTTATTGATGATATCATCATTTACTCTAGGAATGAGGAAGAACATGCGAGCCATTTGAGAGTTGTTCTGCAAACTCTCAAAGATCGCCAGTTATTTGCAAAATTTAACAAGTGCCAGTTTTGGTTACAATCAGTTGCTTTCCTTGGGCATATTGTGTCTAGTGAAGGAATTCGAGTAGATTCCCAGAAGATAGAAGTAGTGAAACAATGGCCCAGACCTACCTCTGCTACAGATATTAGAAGTTTCTTAGGTCTAGCAGGCTATTACAGACGGTTCGTGGAAGGATTTTCATCCATACCCTCACCATTGACTAGGTTGACTCAGAAGATGGTCAAGTTTCGATGGTTAGATGATTGTGAGAAAAGCTTCGCAGAACTGAAAGCTAGGTTAATTACAGCTCCTGTCTTGACTATACCAGAGGGTTCAGATGGTTATGTGATCTATTGTGATGCATCCAGGGTCGGCCTAGGTAGTGTATTGATACAGCGAGGTAAGGTTATAGCTTATGCTTCTAGACAGCTTAAGGTACGTGAGAAGAATTATCCGACTCATGATCCCAAGCTTGCAGCAGTGGTGTTTGTACTTAAGATTTGGAGACACTAATTGTATGGTGTTTATGTAGATGTGTTCACAGACCATAAGAGCCTCCAGAATGTATTCACCCAGAAAGAGTTGAATCTTCGCCAGAGAAGATGTGAGTTCCTCAAAGATTATGATATGAGCTTGCATTACCATTCGGGTAAGGCGAATATAGTAGCAGATTATCTATGGGTAGTGTAGCATATGTTGAGGAAGAAAGAAAAGAGCTAGCAAAGGATGTTCACAGACTTACTCGCCTAGGAGTTCATCTTATGAGCATATCAAATGGTTGTGTAACGGTTCAGAATGGGGCATAATCTTATTTGGTAGTAGAGGTTAAGGAAAAGCAAGACAGTGATCCAATCATGCTTGAACTTAAGGGTGCAGTCTACAATCAGAGAGTGGAGGTTTTCTCCCAAGGGGGAGATGGTGTGCTTCGCTACCAGGGTCGATTATGTGTTCCTAATGTGGGCGAGTTAAGACAGTATATTTTTGCAGAGGCCCATAACTCCAGATATTCTATCCATCCAGCCGCCACTAAGATGTACCACAATCTACGGGAAGTCTATTGGTGGAATGGTATGAAAAGAGATATAGCAAACTTTGTGGCTAAGTGCCCCAATTGCCAGCAAGTCAAGGTAGAATATCATAAACCAGGAGGCATGACTCAAGAGATTGACATTCCTACTTGGAAGTAAGAAGTGATCAACATGGACTTCATCACAGGTTTACCTCGTACTCGCAGACAATATGACTCTATTTGGGTGATTATTGATAGGGTTACTAAGTCTTTTTGCTTTTTGGCGGTCAAGACTACAGATTCGGCGGAGGATTACGCGAAGAGTTACATTAATGAGATTGTGAGGTTACATGGGATTCCTTTGTCTATCATCTCAGATAGAGGTCCTCAATTTACCTCTCATTTCTGGAAGTCATTTCAGAAGGGTCTTGGTACTCAGGTTAACCTTAGCACAACATTTCATCCACAGACGGATGGTCAGGCAGAGTGTACCATTCAAACTTTGGAGTACATGTTGAGAGCTTGTGTGATTGACTTCAAGGGTAGTTGGGACGATCACCTTCCTCTTATTGAGCTCGCCTACAACAATAGTTACCATTCCAGCATTCAGATGGCCCCTTATGAGGCATTGTATGGACATAGATGTAGATCTCCAGTTGGTTGGTTTGAAGTAGGTGAAGCAACCTTGATAGGGTCAGATTCAGTCCATTATGCTATGGAGAAAGTGCAACTCATCAGAGATAGACTTAAGACAGCCCAGAGTCGCCAGAAGTCTTACGTAGATGTAAGGAGAAGGGAACTAGAGTTCCAAGTTAATGATTGGGTTTTCCTGAAAGTGTCACCAATGAAGAGGGTGATGAAATTTCGCAAGAAAGGGAAGCTCAGTCCCAGATATATAGGCCCTTATCGAATATTGAAAAAGATTGATAAAGTGGCTTATAAGTTAGAGTTGCCAGCGGATTTAGCAACAGTGCATCTAGTCTTTCACACTTCACTTTTGAGAAAGTGTGTGGGTGATCCAGCATATGTAGTGCCATTAGAGACTGTGGCTGTAAAAGATAGCCTTTCTTATGAGGATGTACCAGTTAAGATTCTCGATCGTCAGGTTAGAAGGTTGAGAAACAAAAAAGTCGCTTCAGTCAAGGTTTTGTGGTGGAGTCAGTCCGTAGAGGGAGCTACTTAGGAAGCAGAAGCAGCCATGAAGTCCAAGTATCCTCACCTCTTTCCTTCTGATTCCATTCAAGGTTGAGGTAATAGTTCCTCTTCAGTTTTTCAGTCATTCATGCGCAGATTCAATCTTAGTATCATGTTCCTTTAATTTGTACTTGTATTTTCAACGTATTTGCATGTTCTTGGAACTCAGTTCAGTCAGAAATTCAGTCTTCAGTGTTTAGTGGTAGGGATTACAACCCTTTACCTCTATCTTAGCTAGTTTATTCTTCATTCGAGGACGAATGTTCTCAAAGGGGAGATAATGTAACACCCTGTATCCTAGATAGACCAAAATGCAGATTTTAAGAAGTTGCATGCAGATGCAACCCACGGTTTCATCCAGGGACCATAGGTCAGACCACGACCCGTGCTGGTGGTCTGTGGTTCACCAATGCAACCCCTCCCCAAACCTAGCTTAGAAAATCGGCTAAGTCTCGACCCACGGACAGACCCACTGTCCGTAGGTTAGACCACGGTCCGTGATCTGTGTCCGTGGATCAAGACTCCTTTACCCAGCCTCTGACACGAACTACGGTCTACCAGCACGGACCGTCGTTCAATGCACGGTTCGTAGGTCTAATCATAGATAAGGGTCAGTAGCAAGTTAGAGGAAAATTATTGATTAGGTCAACTTCAAATGGACATAACTCTTAGTACAAAATGAATTATGTGTCCCATGATCTATGATATGATAGATAATTGAATCCTCTCTCCAACGCCACCAAGTTTGGTAAAATCCGACCTCTGAGTAAAACGTTATGCTCATTTTAGTGAAGACCTGCCGGACAGACTTGACCGATGGACCCACACGACGACCGATAGATCAAATGACGGACCGTCGTTCCTTCTGTGGATGGGCTTCGCCAGAATTAAGTTAGGGTTGTTTTGGTCCTTTTCCTATTTCGATGGACCCCTAAGCTACGTCGTTAGACCCTAAATCATGAGGTTTTAGTCAGTTTAAGCCTAGGAACATAACTAGAACTTACCTATGTCAAATCATTAATCAAAACTTAGAAAAATTAGAACGCTAAGAGGAGAAAGAAGTCAACAACCCTAGTTCAAGAACGCAGGAAGTTTTCTTTAGTTCCAGCCCAAAAATCAAAGGATTTCTCCGTGAAATTCGTCACCAGGTATGTGGGATTTCACTAGTGGGTTCCTTTCACCCATTAGCTCCCTAGATTTCAGTCAGTTTCTTGATTCCCTTATTATGACGAGATATAGGGTTTCTTGAATGTTAGAACTGTTGGGTTCTTAACTGTTAGAATGATCCAAATCAGATTAGTACATAAATATTCAGTTTATTGCATGAATTCTAGAACCCTAGCTATGTATTTCTTTAGTTCTTGAATTACACATGTTAGGTCAGATATTTCAGTTATTCAGTTATACATGCCTCAGTTATTAATGCATTAATATCAGTTTAATTTGCATACTCAGTTTGCATGTTCAGTTCGAGTTAGCTAGTAACTTACATAAATTCAGTCTTAATATGTTAATTACTTCATCCATTGGGAGTAGCATAATACTGAGTTGGACTAGGGTTCAGCGTACCCAAATAATCCCAGAACTACTAGCCACGTAGGTTGTAAGTCCCCTCTGTGGGCATCATTTCAGTGATCACGCCAGCATGCCTCTATACCTCTGGCAGGGTATACTGGGTCCTCTCGATGGGGCGTATACATCGGACTCCACATTTAGCTCATGTGGTTTTATTATCGGTTATTAGTAGCTCCCACAGTTCAGTCAGATTCTATTGCATTGACTATTTATCAGTATATCCAATATTCAGTTTCAGCATGTTATAAATTGGTCACTGGATTTAGTTATCTCAACATTAGTATCTATACCATGTTCAGATTATATCATTGTTTATTTGCTTTGTTCAGTTATATGTTATTTCAGTTGTATTCTATACTGCATGCTCAGTACCTTACAAGTACTGACGCATATGTGTGCTACATCTTCTTGTGATGTAGGTTCAGGTTCTCAACATCCAGATCATGCTTAGATCGATTCTTGATCTCCAGTTCAGCAGAATCAGTGGTGAGTTCTCATTCTCCGAGGACAATAGTCATGAGTCTCTTTTCAGTATTATTTTTAGTCCTTTAGTTTCAGTTTTGCTAGACTTAGCTGGGGTCTGTCCCAATATTTCTAGTCAGTTAAAGGCTATTTTCAGACAGAGATAGATTCAGCTTAGTATTGAGTTAATATCTTCTTTGTATTAAACTCATCAGTTTTCATATATCTCAGTTATAGTATGTGGGTATTCCCCATCTTATCATCTTATTTATGATTTAGCATCCGCATCAGTTATTATATTTAGTATGCTCATGATCATGCCAGCAGGGTTAGCTTGGGATCACTTGTGGTCCTAGGTCCCGCGTCCGCGTCTCGGGGGTAGCTCAGGCGTGACACAAAAGAAGAGAAAACAACAATAAACCTTGATACAATATACTATCAAAGATCTTCAACAAAAACTTAACAATTTGAAAGCGAAAAGAACAAAGAGAAGAAACTCAAATTGTTAATGCATTTTCTAAAAGTAATGGACAATTCTATGAGTATTAGGCCAAAAAATATTTGTTCTTATTGCCTCTTGGATATAGGCCTTTATGAACATTTCGTTGTTCTTCTTTGATTCTCCAAATAACTGCTTATGGAGGATCACCAAAGCAAATCATTGAAGAGTTGCAAAGAAATGATATTCAAAGTAAAAATTTGTTTTGAAAAGAAGAGATCAAGTAGCACATACATTTTTATTTTTGTTACAACAAGAAAAGTTAGTATTGTCATTTTCACAAGTTTAATTGGTTCTTAGACATGGATTCAAAGCTCAAACATTATACAAAATTAAAGAACTGAAAAACTTCAAATGGAAAAGGCATGATAAAGTATGGAATTAATATAAAGTTGCAAACAAATTGATGCACCTCAACATAAGCTAGTAGATAAGTTAATGTGGAGTAAATTAATTATATGAATAAGACGAATGTACTCTATCCAAGTTTACATTTAATATTGACCGTTATATTTATGAAAACAATCCACTTAATTGTCAACTCAGATTAAGTTCCATGAATAGCTCCTTGTGATATACTCCAGTCCATTCACATTTTCATTTTGGTATTAACAAAATTGAGATTTTGAGTGTGACTCAAGGCTCCTATGTCGTTAGATCTTACAATTCAACATTCAAGTATACCAACAACCATGGTTCTAGCATGACAACAAAGTAACACAATTTTTCGAGGTGAGTTACTACGCCAAATTCCTTAAGATGACTCATTGCCACATATATGTTTCTTGCCCTATGGTAGGCGCCTACGTGCTACTCGTTTCATTGTTTCTTTCAATATACTCTCATCGAAGTATGAGGCAACGCGTTACAACAAATAGAATATTATTGCTATTGAGGGAAAGAGAAGTTATCAGGAGGGAGAGAGTAATAGAGATTGTACAAGACAAATGAAGAAAAAACTTATTATACTTGAATTTTACAACAACATGGTGAAGTTATATTTACTTTAACGAAAGTCATTTCAACAAACTTAGCTGAAAGTGGCATATCCACCTGCTTTTGAATCTGGAGCGTTGAGGTGGCCAAAAAATATGGAAAACCTACATATCATCTTTGTTACTCCCACCTTCCTAGTTCCTAATAATTGGTCCTCCATGGCCAAGTGAAGTTGTAGATATTGAGAATCCAAAAAGGCTATTCTTTTCCAGCAACATCAAAATGAGGAAGATACTTCCTGCAATTAGACAATATTAAAGCGTCCAGGATCGTAAGGGTAGAAGTGGAGTTCAGGGATAACAATTTTTGGAAAGTTGCGACATAAACCTAATTTTTTCTCACAATCTGCTATTTGTCAGCCTAAATTTCAAATGTAATCACTTAATCTGATGTTGATCTCAAGCACTAAGAAAGATTATCCATTCATACCAATCTCAATAAGAATACTACAATGCTGACGTTTACAAATTTCATTCACAAATTTTCAATCTAATACAAATGAAAAAGAACTTAAAAGGAAAATAAAATGGGGGAATGAACCTACAACAAATTGTATGTGTTAAATACATATATGATCAGCAAAATCTAACAATAACAAGTGACTGACACGGAAAATGACAACATTATCTGATGCATTATCAGCTAATAAAGGTATGTATATTCTGATTGGGGAAAATTAAATCATATTTTCATCTAAATGGTAGAACATGAAAATCGTAAGAGTGATTTTTCTAGTGAGTTTTACTGGAGAAACACATAAGAAATTATTTCAATAGAGAATGAGACATTGCTTACTTATTTACTAGCAAACAAAAGGGAATAGAAAACTTATTAATTAATATATATTCTTACCAAATTAACGTGTGAATAAGAAAATGTCATTTGAGGCAGATTGAAAAGGTCAATAACTACAAAATTATTTTACAAAATGAGGGAACAAAACTTAACTGCCATATAATGCTTGTCTTCCAAGAATAAATGCATTTATGCTTGTAAGATACATAAATCTATTCAAGAATCATTTGCATTGGAACAAATTAAAGGATCACTAAACGACTCACAAATTTATTCATTTTATCTATCACTTGCTCTATGATAATTTGATTGTTGAGTGCAAGTACTTAATGATGTAGCTGGAAATCATCAAGTTGTTCCATATGTTTTGAGAGCAAAATAAAATTGCGGACACTAATTTATCAAAAAAAGGAACAAAGATAGCAGCTTTTGATGAACCTACCGTTTTGATAATTCCTTCCGTGTTTGTTCAAAAGTAGGTGAAACCAGACATTTTAGAAACTAGTTATGCTAGGATAACAAACAACCATATTAACATTTCTCAAGATCAGGATATGGCCCAAACAATTACTAACGAAAATAAGCTGAAATAGACTAAAATACCTTCAAAATAATTATTCTGACCATAAGCTGATATGTTAACGGGGAACTACTTTAACTCTCACTTATAGACTAAGATGCTATAAATTTGTATTTGTAGAGCCGTTAAAATGAGCTTAGTCTATGGGACTAGTTCAACCCGATTTGTTATCGAAGTAGGGTTGAGATATGATTTTTCAAGTCCAATTAAAATTGTTAGGCTTGAGACTTGACCGAGGCCGGGCGAGGATCGGCCCATGAGTCAAAAGTATTTGATTGCCACATTTGATTTTAAAATTTTCTCATTTTTCTGATGTTATATCTTTCAAATATGAGATTGTAATTGGAAGCACCACTAATCATATGTATAATGTATGTTATGATTGTAACTATAAAGTATTTTTATTTAAATTTGGTAGATATTTAAAAACTTAATATATATTCAGAATTTTAAGTTTTGGTTGTATTGTATTATATGAATATTATTAGATTTATGATATTTGGAGGAATTGAGATCGACTTAACCTTAAGCTTGAAAATTTAGGAATATGAGACGTACTTGACATATTAGTTGGCAGCTAGAATTATGAAATTAGTTATAAATTAGAGTGAGTTGTGGGTCTAGGCTAGTCATATAGTAACATGGGTGTCTATGGATTCATTTGCTTACAAATTATGAATATTTAGATAGATTGGGAACGTTCGAAATCCTTACGGAAGGAAAAAGCAATTTTTTGAGGATTTGTGACATGTGTTCGGCATTCAAGGTATGTTAAGAACTTAGAGTTCGTTGAAGGACGTTTTTTTCTAATTAAAGATTAAAATGGGAATAGACAATGGATAAGGGCAAAAGATGGAGGTCTCGTACCAATGGTGTGACGGGCATTGGTACGAGTACCGGTGTTATAAAAGGGAAAGTTTATTACTATAAAATGTGGATTGTTATTCGAGAATGCCAAAGCATGTGGGTATTAGCTGATGTAATATTGACTTGAATTCTTTTGTGTGATTCTATTTCTTTATTGAACTCGTATATATGTGATAGTTGAGGTGAATATATATCTTGCTGATATTTGATTGATTGAGATGCATCATCATCCCCTTTTATTGAAATCATATTGTGCACATGCATTGACATGAAATTGAGTATAAGTTGGGTACGTGGAGATCGTCTGTGCTAGGATTGTGAGATGTTAGGATTATTTTAGTCAAAAAATAAAATAAAAATGAACTTGTTTCAAAAAATCGACCAAACTTAAGAGAAATCGATTTTCCAAAAGAAACAGAGTCACCACTTAATTTTTCTTTTAAAAGAAATTAAGTAAACTTATAGTTTTTCAAATGATTAAAACATATTAAAATCAATTGAAATAGAAAAGGGTTCGGGGTTCAATTTACATTTCAAGAAGGTGTTAGGCCCTCGAAATGCCCACTAACTTGCGGTTGACCAACGATTTGACTAAAAAAATTGACTAACTTGAAAAAAAATGAATTAAGTAATAAGAATCCATTTTAATTTTAAGGTAAATAAACTTAAAAGAGATTTTTTTAAGGGAAATAATTCATATTGCAAGACACCTAATAAAATAAGACTAAGTAATAAATAAAAATATAATTTTTTAAAATTGAGCATAAAAAGGAGAAATGAATTTCTTCTGGGGAATTTAATTAAATAGAACCAATTCAAATAAAATGAGTTAGAATATACGATAAATAAATAAAGAGAGAAGTAGTAAAGTCGAATTTGGGCTTCTGGCCCAAACTCAAATTTTTCCGGACCCTTGGTCCACCTATCCTAAGCCTAAGGTTTGCCATAAATGGACTTGACCCATTTTTGGTATCATTTGGACCCATTTTTCCTGCTAGGACCATCTATATACCGTTTCTGTATATCAATGTATATGGTGCTTTGTGCTAATTTTTCTGTGTATATCGTTGTATACTAGTGTATACATGCTTATATATCAGCTTTTCTCCTATATATCAGCTTCCCATTGCCATGTATTTCAGCATTATGTTGATAGGGCTGACTATATATATATAAAAAATTGAACCTCCATGGCTCAATTCGAGAAATGCAAAGAGAAGAGTGATGGAGTCCAAGATGAACTCGATCCGAATTCAATGTGACAAAGAAAAAGGAAAGAGGATTAATATTACAAAATTATAACACAACAATGTCATAACAAAAGATGATAACACATTAAAAGTAGATTATTGCAAGAATTTTTATCAAACATAGTGACGAATATGACAGCCTAAGAGAGAAAGAAATATGGACTTGCAATAAACTAAAATTTGGAAAAAAAATTGAACAAGAAAACAGAGTCAACATTTTTTGATTGGTTCAATTACAAAAGATATGAAACTTTAGGCAACTTCATATAAGAGAAAAAAAAAAAAAGGTCAGAAGTGAGCAATTGGAGAAGTTACTAACATTAATTAAGTACATTAGTAAAACACTAAAGATAGCACAAGATTTTAACACATTGAATAAAAATAGGCATTTGTTTATTGAGATTTTTTTCGATAGCAATAGATTTAAGCAGAAAGGTCAATAAATATCTAAACATCAAGTAGGCAGTGATTAACAAATGCTAATTTAACATAGAACAAAATAATACTAATGAACAAGCTTTCTCTACAACCTATAGAAACTCCAAAACGGTGAAAAGAGGATCATCATTATGTCCGTATTTTGTTAGAAAGAAAATAACAAACGGGTGTAACACTAAAAATCAAGTAAATTCTAACATAAACAAAATGACAAATTAATACCAAGAACTTGTGATTGAAAAAATTATATAGCATTTAAACACGGATAAGAACGAGAATGCTAAATCACCAACTTCAGGAAAAGAGATTGGAAGAGGAACAAACATGTTTTAGCATCTTCCCAAGACACTAGAGGTAATAATAAGATTTTAATACAACCGAAGAACATGAAATATTACTCAAACTAAGAAAAACATAAAGCTGTAAAGACAGTCATTTTTAAGACTAATCTAGGCATTTAGGAGGAGATCTTAAGAATCTAAATTAGTTATTTATCAAATAGAGGGGTCATTCCTCTAAAACTCAGTCAAACAGAGACATAGAAAGGAAAAAGAAAAGAGACTCATAATCTAAATCTGAGCCAGAATAATATCAAATTTCAGATTAAATAGGAAAAGAACTAAATTCAGAACAAAACACGGAAGGAAAGAACATAAACTTAAACACTAGTTGAGATACTTAATGTTCTCAAGTATAGCGAGCCTTATTCAATCATATTGCAAAAATACCTTATTTCGGGCAGCGACTGAGACAACAACAAGTAGGGACGAGCTCTTCTACCACACGAATTCGAAGCTCAAACAACCAACCAAGAATTTTGAGCTAACTTTGAACAAGGAACTTCTCGCTTCTTCGAATTAAAATAAAAAAAATTGACGAAACCTTCTTCAGTATAAAATTTTCTTCAAAGAAATTCCAACCCTCAAATCAGTGAAGGAACAGGGTATTTATAGGGAGAAACTAGGGTTCGGAATTTTGGGGGGAAAGTGGATGAAAAACGGATAGGAACGAGGGCTCATGAGTTTGAATTCCAATTCCAAATTATCCAAGGATTGAGGAATATACCGAATTGATTCCTAATTGCAACGGATTGGAAGAAAGTGGAGGGTCTCGATCGATTGATTGTCCTCGAGCTTTCGCGTGGCTCGATCTCACGCTACAAGGACGGCTCCGCGTGCCTTTTCTGCTAGGACAGCTGCGCGATAGTACTATTTGTCGACGGAAAGGAAGAAGATGACAACAGATTTAGCGTACTTCTTCTATGCATCTGAAATCAGGTCTCACGTCGTGTGCTCGCTGTTGGAATCGTGAGATGCTCCATTTGGAATCGTGTGAATTGGAGATGACCCAGCGTCATTTGGTTACTGATGTTTCCGCGTGAATTGACGACGTAAAATCTAGTGGATGCCGTGAAATCGAATTGATGTCGTGTCCTTGTCGCTGGAATTGACGTTGCTCTATTGTTTTTTGTGAGCGTTTGGAGATGTTGTTTGACGTTGAGCATCTGGGCTTCTCTATGTTGAAGAAGGAGAGTTGGGCCGGGTCGGGTATTTAAGAGAAGAATTGGGCCTGCTGAATTGGAAAGAAAGGGAAAGTTATTTGGTTCCAAAATTGCTCTGAAAAGATTGATCCAAGAGTGCAATAGGGACAATGCTAGGATTTCTATTGAGGGAACTGGGAACCGTCAGGTAAAATACCATCATAGCCAATTTAACCAATTAGCCAAATCGGATTAGTCTGTGATTCAGCTACAGAATAAATAAGATGAATTAATTATAAATTGATTGATGAGCTTCTTAATCTTAACAAAATGAAATAATTAATTTAATTAATTCAAATACAATCTAGTTAGTTCAAAATTCAAACTATAATTCAAACCAAAACTAAATTAATAAAATATTTATTTTAACAATGTACAAATCTTTGATATGATTTTCAACTATTTATAAAATATACTAAACACATATATAGTTATATAAAATATATTTATTATTCAAAATACTATAGCAATCGACGGAAATTACTTAAAATAACCTTACAACCATTTGAATTTTATAAAGCTAATTAGTCTAAATCTTTTGAAATTTAAGAAGCTCGAAAATTAATTATTATTGGGGAGAGTCAAAATTGGGTATCAACAACTGTCCCTCGTTTGACTTGGATTTGATGAAAGAAATTCGAGGAAAATGAAATTGACAAATCTAATTTTGACCGACCACATCTTCATCTTTTGAAAAAGGCAATTGGTACGGACATTAGGAATTATGGCCAAACGCCGAAAGTGGGTTTCTTACATATATCGTGCTATATGAGAATTCAGGTCACTTGTGTAGTTAGATACGCTTGATTTGACACACGATTTTGAAAGAACTCAAAAATCATCTTGATATCGAATTATGAAGAGGCCGAAAATAAGATTTAAGAGTGAATGTCAGAATACAGCCGAGTTTTCAACACTGATCCCACCTACATATCCCCCAACTTAGGAAATCAGGCTGCTTGTACTTCAACTCAATCGGTTGAAAAAGAAATCTATTATGTAAGATAACATTTGGTTCCGGAGGAGTGACAAGTAAGTTGAGCATGAAAAAAAGGCTTGCAACCTCTTAGCCATGAATGCGGAGCTCTTCACATTCATAAGTAAGAACTTACACGGACATAATTTCCAAAGCTCTTGGTGCATTGTTACTCAGATTGGAAAGGTACTTCCGGTGAACACTAAGAACTTTTCGGATGAAAAAAATAAAACCGATAAACCTAAAGAAAAACATACATTCCGTTTGATAGGGGTGTGGTTTGATTGTGGTGGAAGTCGCTCCTTAGCTCGCGTCCTAAGAGTTTGATACTCCTCTTCGGACTATGTCCCAGTTCACTGTTAAGAAAAAGTTCCACATTGTGTTGCATCCTTATTGATGTCGTCCGCAGCTGTGGTTTGTTTTGAGAATTCATCCTTCCGGATGCTCTCGATAAAGACTGAGATAAAACTCATTAGCATAAAATGTAATTCAAATGGGGAGATAGCATCTTTTACCGTGTTGACATTTAATTGCTCTCTCCTTGGACATTTGACGTCAATTTCCTTCAGTTTGACGTAAAGCAAATAAAGCTTGTATCTCATATTTGCACTATAATTCTTTAATATACTCTTCATTTGATATCAAAGTAATAAAATAGACTGGTGTATTATGTTGATAACTCTCTTGATGACATTCTTGCAAATGAAAATAATGAAGATGATTCTTCATTGGTAAGATGACGATAATCTATTAGTAGGATGATGTTGATCCATTGGCTGGATAATGCTTCTACATGATAGGGATGATAATGCTCCATCGATAGGATAATGATATTGATGCTCCATCGATAGGATGATGATGTTGATTCTCCATTGATAGGATAATGATTCTTCGTTGATAGGATGACGATAATGATATGATGATGACGTTACTCCATCGATAGGATGATGCTACTCCATTGATAGGATGATGATGATATTACTCCATAGATAAGATGATGTTACTCCATTGATAGGATAATGATGATGCTACTCCATCGATAGGATGATGATGATGCTGCAGATTCTTATGTAGGATAATGTTGATTAATTGGTAGGATAATGTTGATGATCCATTGGTAGGACAATGTTGATGATCCATTTGTAGGATAATGTTAATGAAGATTCGTCGGTACGATGATAATAATGATGAAAAATATCTGTCGGTAGGATAATGTTAATCCATTGGTAGGATATTCTGCTCCATCGATAGGATGATAATGCTCCATTGATAAAATGATGATTGACAATGATTTGTTGATAGGATAATACTGATGAAGATCCATTGGTAGGATGCCGATAATAAAGAGTCGTCGGTAGGATGATGATAATGATGAAGAAGATTCGTCGGTAGGATAATGTTGATGATCCATTGGTAGGATAATGTTGATGATCCATTGGTAGGATAATGATGATCCATTGATGAAATGACGATGATGTCCCTCTGGATGATGGTATTATCTCATTTGATAATAATCTAGGAATATCCATCTGGGTGGTAAAGACGATGTTTGTCTGGGTATTTCACATTACCGCGTCTGATATCAACCAGATTTGTAAATATTCTTCAAATGTTCTTGATGCTAAAAAAGGTAATCTCGTGTCATCAAAGATGCTTGTATATGTTGAGAGTGATGTTTTCACTTGTTCCCATTTTGAACACTTTGTCTTCGTTGTGACTCATGTTTTGATGGGAATTTAAACGAGATGTTGTTGCTTGTATTCAGAACTCTTTCTTTTTCTTTGGAAAAACTTCAACGACTTTCCTGCACCACAAAAAAATAGTCAATTTTGGGGAGCTCCTCGCCCTTTTAACTTCTCCATATTCTTTGAATGGAGGAATATGATAAACTCGAGGCAATCTCATAGACATGCATCAACAGAAAAATTGTTAGTTTTTTTTTTAAAAATAAAATGATCTGTGTTGACTTCTTCAATCGTTTGCTCCTTGTTTTGCTATCTTCAGTTGATCGCTCTGATCTTTTGCTTCTCGGTAGACAAGACAAAACATTTTATGCAAAAACATTTGAAACGTATAGATAAAATCTTTAAGAAAAAGGGTTTCAAAAAGTTGTAATTGAAAAAGGTCACTGCCAAGTGTCATGTCACGTCAAGCTTAAATGATCGTCCTTGGTTCGAAGCTTTGGTGTGTCTGATAGCTTGTTCTAGAGAATTCAAAAATCCCTAAAGCTTGGGAAATTTCTGATATAGTTCTCCCGAAATTTACTATAATTGGGAAGCTTTGTAGTTGACTCTGAAATCCAACGATGCGAGAGATTGTTAAAGTTGACTATGAACTTTAACGATGACAGAGATCATTTGAAGTTAGTTTTAAACTTCTAATCATGCTTGAAATATTCAAAATGGACCACAAACTTCTAGTGATGCTTGAAGACATTTTTTAGGCCATCCTAAATTTTTTTGTCCCAGTTAAATGTCTTGGAGTATCTCGAATTGTTGATATATGACTTGTAGAATTTTTGAGACTCTCTCAAAAATTCTATACCAATTGCAACTCTCAATGTATCTTTAGTCTCGACTTATTGGAGAAATCCTCTTCTTGAGAATTTTTTAGTCCCTCTTAAAAAATTTGTCCCAGTTTCTATTGTAAAGAAAAATAGAAATCTTACGGAGATATGACCGAGCCGTTGTGGTGCCTATGTATCCCGCTGAGGCAGAAATCAGGTCAAACATAGTTCCCTCTCTCGAGGGTTAATAAGAAATTTTAATAAGTAAACGACTGAGACCGACACAGGCCGCCTACGTATCTCATTTTGGAGAATTCAGGTCGAACGTAGTTTGAGATAACAAGAAGAAAACATATTAAAAGGGATAAAGGGGTGACCGAGGCCGTCATAGGCTGCCTACGTATCTCATTCTTGAGAATTCAGGTCAGACGTAGTTCATTACAAAAGGATAAATTCTAAGCATAAACAATGGGAAAATGCATAAGTACCCCCCCAGCCTATACCCGAAATCCCAGAGACACACCTAACTTTTACTAAGGTCCTATTACCCCCCCCCCCCCTCCCGAAATTTTTTATATGTAATATTCTACCCCTTTTTGGCCTATGTGGCACCGTCTTGTGGGCCTAGTGCATATTGACATTTTTTTCGAGGATAGTGGCACGTAGTCCGAAAAGGGGTAGAATATTATAGATAAATTAAGTTCGGGGGGTAATAGGACCTTAGTAAAGCTTAGGTGTGTCTCTGGGATTTCGGGCATAGGCTGGGGGGGTACTTATGCCTTTTCCCCATAAACAATTACAAACAAATAAAGGTGATTACAAGTAAAAGATAGAAATCGAGTCTTTAAACACGGTATCTTTTAACAACATTTAAGTAGATTGATGACTTGTGAGATCTAATGTTCATGCTCAACCATGTAATGTCATCAAACAAATGTATCGATGTGTTCTTTAAGCAAATTGATGAGTTCTTTTTCTTGTGTTTTTGTCAGATAGGTATCAATTTTGATTTCTTTGACGCATTCATCATGTTCCTGATTCACTATTCCAATCTCTTCTGAATTTGGCTTATCGTGACATTCAAACTATCTGAATTCCTCAATCGGATGTTTGGGTACCATGATCTTCTCATTGTAGTCCTCAAATTCGTCTGCATCTACCCCATTTTGTTCATTCAGCTTGTGACATGACATGTCATTGGCAGATTTGAAAATATTTTCACTGAAATCATAGACAGATACTATTAGATAGCAAATATAAGGCAAGTGAAGCAAATTTCCGCATTAAAGAGGTCTTCATTTGAAACAATAAAATTAGAACTTTGGCCATGACGATAAATCATTTTACCTTTTTCAAAATATTAGGAGGGAGATTAAAACGTAGTGAGGCAAAAATATGGTAAATGATGGGTCTTTTGCCTCATTTGGAACACCACCAATTTTAGAAATAACATAGAGAAATGTCTATGTCTAACAAGACGAGCGAGGAATCAAGAGCGAAGTGGATGACCAATTAGGCATTTTCTCATTTGACTCGCTATCATGTATGACTAGTGTCTTGATCATCTCTTCAAGCACAATATCACCTTCTTTGAACCAATTTTTGATTTCTTCCCCTAGACCATTTTGCATTGAAAAAGATTGTTATAAGTGAGGCAATGAATTTGGAAAAGCTTGATCGAACTTCTGCGTGTTCTGACCCTCCTTCGGCACTAAAGCAAAAGCTTGATGAGGTTCCATGATCACAAACTTGGATTTCTCTCTTTTGCTCGGAGAGGTTACAACTTTCTCAAGTTTTTCAAGGTTGGCTGAGATTGTAACTTTCTCCACATTCAAATCTTCTTCAACTTCAACCATATTAATAGTCACCCTCCATGATTCGACATGAGTTACTATTGACATTAGGAGTGACAGTCTGAAGAGTGACGACCTTTTGATCTATCAAGTCTTGAATTTTATGCTTCAAGTTGATACAATCCTCAGTAATATGCCCAGCACCTCTTGAATGACAAGCACAATGAAGATTAGATCTATAAAGCTTGGAGTTAACATTGATAGTTTTTAGATCAATTGTCTTTATCAAGCCAGCTGATTTCAATCTCTCAAAAAGTTGTGTTCAACTCTCAACCAAAGGAGTAAAGACTCTAGATGGTTTCTTCTCAAGATTTGGGCGAGGAGGATTGTAATTATTTCCTGAATGTGAAGGTCCTTGACAGTATTTTGGAAGATTTTGGTGAGTTGGTGCTTGCGTTTGAAAATTTGGGTATTGTGGAGCTCGGTAGCTAGGAGGGCTGTTTTGGTAGTGCAGAAGTGGAGTTTGGTAACTTGATTGAATATTTGAACAATTAACTGGTGGAGCTTGGTAATATAGATGAGTATTTTGGTAATATGGAGGTGGAGTTTGGTAAACCAGAGGTGGAATTTGGTAACTCAGTGGTGGAGTTTGGTAATTAGGAGGTAGAATTTGGTCGGTGCTGGAGTTTGATAGCCTAATTGGGTATAACAAACTGGATATGATTTTTGTGGAGCTCGAGGATAACCTTTATAAAGTGAGGATTTTCTGAAATGTCTTTTTCCATCAGATGCGCAAGAAATAGAAGACACATCCTCCTTCTTCTTTTTCAATAGTCTTGAAGATTTAGTTAGGGCGGCGACACGAGAAATTTTTCCAGTTTTAGGCCCATCTTCGATAGTCTCACCTACCTTGACTATCTTTGCAAATTTTGCTCCAACGAGCAATATTATCCTGTCATAATACTCCAGCTCTTGAATACTTATGAACATTTCAATGATCTCCTTCTCAGACATGGGAGGTCGAACCCGGGCGGCCTCTTTCCTCCACACATACGCATATTCACGATAGCTTTCAGTGGATTTTTTCTTAATTATCTCCAAAGAATAGCGATCAAGAACGATCTGCACATTGTAGGCGAATCGTTCGACGAAATATTTAGCTAGTGCATTCCAGCTAGAACACTGTTTTATCTCATGGGAGGTAAACCATTCCAATGCTTCTCCATTCAAACCTCGGCTAAAAAGTCACATTAATAAAGCTTCATTCCTGCCAACTCCTACGAGTTGGTCACAATAGGCTCTCAAGTGCGCCAATGGATTCCTTGTTCCTCCTAAAGTGTCAAAATTTGACACTTTAAACCCTTTCGGGAGGTCCAAATTCTAATGGATGCACAGATCCTCATGGCTCAACCCATCGACTTCAATAATAAAGTGCAACTCCTTCATGGCTTTCCTGATCTCTTCTTTCATATTTAGCTTGGCTGCCTTTTTCTTTGACCTCCACTCTCTCTCATGTTCCTTATAGTGATCAAGCTCGAAAAAATTGACATAGGGTTCATTTAGAATTGGAATTTGAAAAGTAGTCTTTTGAGGCAATGGCAGAGCAATGAAGGGATTCTGAGTATTTTGAGTGGCTTGGTAATTTTGGGGGAAAGTTTGGGGGTTGGTATGCTGATTTTGGTGATGGGAACAGGTTTGCGGATTGTTAACATTTTGATTTTGAGGAGGATGACAAGCTTGCAGGTTGGCATTTTGATAAGGAGAAAAGGTTTGGAGGTTGGTAGATTGAGGATGAAGTGGCGCTTGGTAAGAGACAAAGGCCTGATGGGAATTTGGGGAGGTTAGGTCAATGATGGGGGATTTTTGAGCGGGGTTAGAATATGGGTTATGAAACTGTTCCGCGCTTGGTGGAGGAAAGTGGAGTGGAGATCTTCCATCTCCTGGAGGGTTGGAAGCGAAAATTGGATTAGACAAATCTTGTCTCATTTGCATTTCGACCCTCATTTTGGCGATTTGTTGCATCAACTCCATAATTAATTCATTTTGATCAGAGACAGTGGGCTGAGCCACAACAACATCAGTCAGACCAATCTCTTCATTGTTATCACCCATTATTGTCTTTCCTTTTTGCGAACTTTGATCGGGGAAGGAATCTTTGGGAGCTTTAGATCTTGTAAAATAGGGGTGTTCAGCCAGCTTATGAACACAGATCAGTTTTAAGCACCTGACAAAAGAAAAAATAACTCAAAAGATAAATGTGTTAGTGCCTGAAGGTGATAAATATTACAAGATATTGCACATTGGTACAAACACACAAGAGTCACTTGATTCGAAGATAAACTAACCACTGGTATAGATAAATGACTAAATAGACAAAAAATTGTCTATTTGATTTTGAGCATAGTGAATCAGAAACGTCAACTTGAGTCAAGACAAAGTCGATTGTATTGTCGCACTTTGATTTTCGATTGATATGTAACAATCCTAAACTAAACTTCCATGGAAGGTCCTTCGTTCTTGAGTTTCTTGCCATCTCTGAATGCCAACATCATCAGATGCAATGGTAATTTGATCATTCTTCGATTCGAACAAACTATTAAACTTCCAACCCCAAGAGACACTGTTTTGCCAAATGACGTATACATCCTTCAAATTTAAACACATAGGTAAGATTGTCTTTTATTGAACAATGGGCCAAATAGACAAAAGGTGGGCTTCTAATCGGCCCAACACACCTTGGGTGTTGGGTCAACTTAGTTCAAATGTGTTAAATCTAGGATTTGGTTTCGCTCTATACTAGTTGAGTAAGAGTGGCTTTCGAAAGACTGGGAACCCAAATGGACAACTTAGGTTGGAACTCACGACAACCATTGGACGCATGACGAACCAATAAATTGTCGATCATTCCAGAAAAGGGTTGAGTATAAAAAAGTCTGGCTGCGGTTCCGCAAAACTGTCCTTTAATATACTATAAATACAACAGAAAATACCATGAAATGCAGTAACAATTGTAGTAGTTTAAACACATTAAGCACAAATAAACAATTCAACAATTAATAACAATTAATCAAATAGTCAAATCTTATGGTTAGAACTTAATTAACTCCCCAGTAGAGTAGCCATCTGTTTTAGTCTAAAAATAAAATAAAAATGAACTTGTTTCGAAAAATTGACTAAATTTATTATTTGAAGAGAAATCAATTTTCCAAAATAAACAGAGACGCCACTTAATTTTTTTAAAAAAAATAATTAAGAAAACTTACAGTTTTTCAAATGATTAAAACAGATTAAAATCAATTGAAATAAAAAAGGGGTTCGGGGTTCAATTTACGTTTCGAGAAGGTGTTAGGCCCTCAAGATGCCCGCTAACTTGCGGTTCACCAACGATTTCACTAAAACATTTGACTAACTTGAAAAAAAATGAATTGAGGAATAAGAAGCCATTTTTATTTTAAGGTAAATAAACTTAAAAGAGATTTTTTAAGGGAAATAATTCATATTGTAAGACAACTACTAAAATAAGACTTAAGTAATAAATAAAAATATAAATATTTTAAATTGAGCATAAAAAGGAGAAATGACTTTTTTCTTGGTAATTTAATTAAATAGAACCAATTCAAATAAAATAAGTTATAATATACGATAAATAAATAAAGATGATAACACATTAAAAGTAGATTATTGCAATAACTTTTATCAAACATGGTGGCGAATATGATGGTCTAAGAGAGAAAGGAATATGGACTTGCAATAAACTAAAATTTGGAAAAAAAATTGAACAAGAAAACAGAGTCAACATTTTTTGATTGGTTCAAATACAAAGGATATGGAACTTTAGGCAACTTCATATAAGAAATAAAAAAAGACAAGGTCAGAAGTGAGCAATTGGAGAAGTTATTAACATTAATTAAGTACATTAGTAAAACACTCTAGATAGCACAAGATTTTAACACATTGAATAGAAATAGGCATTTGTTTATTGAGATTTTTTCAATTGCAATAGATTTAAGCAGAAAGGTCAATAAATATCCAAACATCAAGTAAGCAGTGATTAACAAATGCTAATTTAACATAGAACAAAATAATACTAATGAACAAGCTTTCTCTACAACCTATAGAAACTCCAAAACGGTGAAAAGAGGATAATCATTATGTCCGTATTTAGTTAGAAAGAAAATAACAAATGGGTGTAACACTAAAAATCAAGTAAATTCTAACATAAACAAAATGACAGATAAATATCAAGAACTTCTGATTGAAAAATTTATATAGCATCTAAACACGGATTAGAACGAGAATGCAAAATCACCAACTTCAGGAAAAGAGATTGAAAGAGGAACAAACATGTTTTAGCATCTTCCCAAGACACTAGAGGTAATAACAAGATTTTAATACAGTCAAAGAATAGGAAATATTTCTCAAACTAAGAAAAACATAAAGTTGTAAAGACAAATATTTTTAAGACTAATCTAGATATTGAGGAGGAGATCTTAAGAATCTAAATCAGTTATATATCAAATAGCGGGGTCATTCCTCTAAAACTCAGTCGAACAGAGACATAGAAAGGAAAAAGAAAATAGACTCATAATCTAAATCTGAGCCAGAATAAGATCAAATTTTAGATTAAATAGGAAAAGAACTAAATTAAGAACAAAACACGGAAGGAAAGAACATAAACTTAAACACTAGTTGAGATACTTAATGTTCTTAAGTATCGCGAGCCATATTCAATCATATTGCAAAAATATACCTTATTCCGGGCAGCGACTGAGACAGCAACAAGTAGGAACTGGCTCTTCTACCACATGAATTCGAAGCTCAAACAACCAACCAAGAATTTCGAGCTAACTTTGAACAAGGAACTTCTCGCTTCTTCGAATTAAAATAAAAGAACCGTCGAAAACTTCCTAAGTATAAAATTTCATTCAAAGAAATTCCAACCCTCAAATCAATGAAGGAACATGGTATTTATAGGGGAAACTAGGGTTCGGAATTTTGGGGGGAAAGTGGATGAAAAATGAATAGGAACGAGGGCCCAAGAGTTTAAATTTCAATTCCAAATTATCCAAGGATGGAGGAATATACCGAATTGATTCCTAATTCCAACTGATTGGAATGAGTTGGAGGGTCTCGATCTATCGATTGTCCTCGAGCATCCACGTGGCTCGATCTCATGCTACAAGGACGGTTCCGCGCGCCTTTTCTGCTAGGACAGTTCGCGATAGTACTGTTTGTCGACAGAAATAAAGAAGATGACAAGAGCTTTAGCATGCTTCTTGTACGCATCTGAAATCAGGTCTCACGCCGTGTGCTCGCAATTGGAATCACGAGTTGCTCCGTTTGGAATCGTGTGAATTGGAGATGACCCGGCGTCGTTTGGTTGTTGTTGTTTCCATGTGAATTGACAACATGAAATCGAATTGATGTCGTGTCCTTGTCGCTGGAATTGACGTTGCTCTGTCATTTTCTGTGAGCGTTTTGAGCTGTTGTTTGACGTTGAGCATCTGGGCTTCTCTATGTTGAAGAAAGAAAGTTGGGTCGAGTCGGGTATTTAAGAGAAGAATTGGGCCGGCTGAATTGGAAATAAAGGGAAAGTTATTTGGGCCCAAAATTGGTCTGAAAAGATTGATCTAAGAATGTAATTGGGACAATGCTAGGATTTCTATTGAGGGAAGGATCAGGTGAATTTCCATCATAGCCAACTTAACCAATTAGCCAAATCGGATTTAGTCTATGATTCGGCTACGGAATAAATAAGACGAATTAATTATAAATTAATTGATGAGCTTCTTAATCTTAACGAAATGAAATAATTAATTTAATTAATTCAAATTCAAACTATAATTCAAACCAAAACTAAATTAATAAAATATTTATTTTAACAATGTACAAATCTTTGATATGATTTTCAACTATTTATAAAATATACTAAACATATATATAATTATATAAAATATATTTATTATTCAAAATACTATAGCAATCGATGGAAATTACTTAAAATAACCTTATAACCATTTGAATTTTATAAAGCTAAATATTCTAAATCGTTTGAAATTTAAGAAGCTCGAAGATTAATTATTATCGGGGAGGGTCAAAATTGGGTGTCAACAAAGATGATAATTTGGGCACGTGGAGATCGTCCTTGCGGAAATTGTTTGATTTTATGATAGTGCATTGAGATCGTCCGCACAAACGCGTGGAGATCGTTTGTGTCGGTACATGGACCTCGCGAGTCCCCCATGGGTCATGAACTTTCTATGTATTTTTGAGGAGTATCATGTATATACGGTTGAGAGAATAGTTGTCATCTTAGGCATATCATTTCATTGTGTCACACTGCATTGCATCTCATTACATCCTTCATTCTTGTTGATTATGTGTTTTATTGGTGGTTGGATATTGCGTGATATTTGATGAAACCTGACTTGTAAGTATAACATAGACTTGTATAAGTAAAAAGATGATTTTCTTATATGAACTCATGTCACTACTTCTTTGTTGTCGGTCGATCTATTAGATATACTGGGTACACATGGTTTCATACTCATACTACACTTGTTGCACTCTTTGTGGTGCAAATTCGATTCCGAATACGAGCACATCTCGTGGAGCTTTTTGAGTCCGAGCTTGGAGTATCTTGGAGTTGTGGTGAGCTGCTTGGTTGTTCAGTGGCCCACACCTCCCTCTATCTTTTATTTATTCTGTTGTTTTAGTATTCAGACATGATATCTCTTATGTTTAGACTTGTCATTTTAGTTTCAGGCTTGCACTATATTTAGAAGTTCTTGTACTTGTGACACCAAATCTTGGGTAGTATTTTAGCTTTCCGCATTTCGTATTTATGAAGAACTTAGTGTTGAAGATATTCTACTCGTTTACGTTCACCTTTATTACTTAATTAAATTGGTAAAACTAAGGGATTGACTTACCTATTGGTTGGGAACATAGGTGTCATTAAGACATGTGAATTTGGGTCGTGACAGCTCATGAATACTAGATCATGAGTGTAATAGCATTAGATTTAGTATATTTTTTTTACAATTTTTAACGATTGTTGTGTATTTGTTAATCAACAAGAAAATTGGGGAGAGAAAGTTCTTCAATTTTTGTCATATTTCAATCTCCATATATATATATATATATATCTTGGCTACATGCTAAGCAGATACATCACATCCAGTTATATATATCTAAATATGGGATGTAACTTATCAAACACATCAATTTAGTGGCAAATCACGCACATAAGTATTTGTCGTATTATTGATCCCAAAAAGTTATATATCGAAATATTCAAAATACTTCCCAATTTTTTTAGCATCGGAAATCTTTTTCACTGCGTCTTCCCTGAATTTGTTATTCAATTCTTCCCTAAAATTCTTCTCCAAAAACAATTCGAAATTCTTAAATTTCTTCTATTTTTTTTAAGCATCTGAAATATTTTCTCATAGATACATATAGTATCAACACAGACATATGTATACTTTATCAAATATATAAACTCTTAATTAGATACATGTATATGTTTTGTTAGATGCATGTAACCTACTTAGATACATAGTTTGACCACTCATAACATAGTATTCCTATAATAAATATTAAGCACTCTTGATCATATCTCGAAAGTGTATATTTATCGTTTAAATTATACGGGATTATATATAATGAGAATAAATTTTGTATGATTAGAAATACTTCTTTTAATTGATATTTTTTTCTAATCCAAGTAGATTGTTTTTTCCCTCTCATTGTGTACGTAGTTACCATTCAACGGTTTACTTTAAAAGTTATTAATCATGATATATACGATAAAACCTTAGACTAACACACGTTATTACAAACCTTTCTTAAATAGTACTAATAGAATTGTACAAATTTTATTTTTTATATTAGGTCAAATATTACTTAATTAATTTAAAAGTATTAAATATTATGATGATTTAAATTATCTCAAAATATTAATATTAGAAATAATTATTAGCAAAAAAATAATAAATAATATTTATGGTCCTCGTAAGTATTGGATTAGGATTGCTAGTGATAATCGGTTTTGGGGTAAAATAAATATTAAATAGGTTTATGGGATATTAATCACCGTGCTCTATTGTATATGTACATTAAATAATTTGAGGTTTGTACATTTTACATAAAATCAATAGATGTATTTATTCTTCATATTTATTGATTGTATCTCTATTGTCACATGAAACCAATGTGTTGTTCAAGGGCAGAGTTAGAAGTCCGGATACAAGGTTCGTTAATTTTTGCCATCCAGTTATGAACGGTCGAATGTTGTTTGGGTTGTTTCATGTTGAGAAATCTGTTGTATGTTTCAATTTTCATATCTTTTGCTAATGAGGAATTGATTAATTTCAGATCACTAAATAGTAACCGTGCCAAAATTATAAAAGTAGAGGATGATAATGGGGAGTCGTTGAAGCAGCTTCCAGATATATAGCCCAACATTTCACCAAATGCAAACAATCCCAAATCGGCAAAATCCTAGTATTTACATGGCGTTGGAGTTTGTTTCATCGTTTAACCAAGAAGCTGTCAAGTTAGTTTCTATTCATAAAAATGAACATTATTCATTAGGTTATGAGATTTTGGGTCTGAAGATTGGGATTTATCAAAATACTTATACTTGGCGAGGCGTTAAGGTACCACCTAACTTGCAGAGCCAGAGACAGAGCAGGAATATGGGAAAAAGGAAGAAGAGAATCGACGTTGTGTTCAGAAAGGAGCTTGCTTATTGCCTGGAACAGGGGATTTTCGTGACGATGTTGATTTGGAAATTGATGTTTTGGATATGGTTAAAAGAATCTAACTTGATAGAACCTTGTGCAGGTTAAAGGTAAAAATTCATATGATTTCGGCATAAATAACTTTAAGCCCCGAGAGATATAAAAAAAAGTACATTATGAAATATATCAACACAATATATTGTGTTATATTATACTACAAAATATTACATGATCAACCATACATATGAAACTCAATGCAGTTTTATTCATACGAATATTTTTAGCAAGGTTTAGAGTAGCAAGACTATTACTATTATAAAAAATATTACATGATCAACCATACATATGAAACTCAATGCAGTTTTATTCATACAAATATTTTTAGCAAGGTTTAGAGTAGCAAGACTATTACTATTATACAAAATATTACATGATCAACCATACATATGAAACTCAATGCAGTTTTATTCATACGAATATTTTTAGCAAGGTTTAGAGTAGCAAGACTATTACTATTATAGATCTTGCCACTACGTACAATGGTTTTATAATATTACATGATGATTTGTTTTGAGGCAATTGGCTAATCGATCACTTATTCATGGCCTTCACCGGAAGGATTGTATCCATCACTAGGGGATATATTTGTAATGTGGAGGGTTATATTTGCCACCTGGAGATTTGTATTCGTCACTAGGAGGTTTATATTTGTCACCTGGAGGTTTGTACTCATCACTAGGGGGTTTATATTTGTCACCTGGAGGTTTGTACTCATCACTAGGGGGTTTATATTTGTCATATGAGGGGTTATGTTTATCACCTGGAGATTTGTATTCGTCACTAGGGAATTTATATTTGTCATGTGGAGGGTTATATTTGTCACCTGAAGGTTTGTATTCGTCACTAGGAGGTTTATATTTGTCATGAGATCAAAGTAGTACGGTAACAATGCGACGCTACATAAAATGTATCGTCGTGACCTAACAGTGATTCAAACGATACGATACAATAGAATTTAAGTAACAATCAAAACAAACATTGTATTTTAACTAACAATACAATACAATACAACAGATAACGACCATCCAAACAAGGTGTTAGGATCAATTTCAATTTATGCCCATGCTCTTTCACAATTTTTTTTACATTTTCACTGGCCTTAGTTCCAAGTATGAAAATGGAATGATTAACCTGGTAGCAAGGGCAGATCTAGATGCAGCTAGGGGTTGGGGTTCACTCAAACTCTCTTCGTCGAAATATTACACTATATAAATAAGGTTAAATTCTGATTTTATGAATATAAGGGAGTTCAAGAATTGGCCCTGTGTCATGGGTTTGAGTTCCACGCGCACACTTTTTCTCCTTTTTCATTATCTTTCTCGTTTATGCCATTTTTCTTTCTAATTTATCTTTGTTTAAAATTATTAGACACATTTTTATTTTAATGCAACTCTTTTTTCATGAACCAACTTAAATAAACTCCTTAAAATGATGAATTATATTAAACTTGAATTTGAGAAAGAATTTTTTTAAAAAAAAAAGCTAAATAGATATAATTAAATAAAGAAACTTAAAAATATCGTCAATAGCCTTTTAACAATATCAATTTAATAAAATTCATGACTTACGGCTCATAAGTTACCTCTGTGGTTCCATACTTAGCCCATTTTCTTAGAACCTTCATCCACGCCTTCCACCTACGGCTCGTCGAAGGAACGACGACTCGTAGGTGGGTTCGTATGTTGCCAATCAGGATCTTTCAACACCACTACTCCAAAATCTATTTCGTGCAAAATTAGATCAAAGCACCATTATACCTAATAACAAAAAGCCTAAGACTCATGAAAAACTCAAAGTTTAATGCATCAAAAATACTGTAAACTCACGGTACATCAATGCTCAAATGTATAAAACATATTCTTTCTCTGGTTTGAGATAACTGCTCAAACTATCCTCTTAATAGAGCTAGGTAACTTTTTTGAAATTTCTATGAACACATAAACTCGTTTAGAAATCAAAGTTTCTCTTTTCTCAAAATAATATTCTCTTTCTTCATGTAAAATGAAACATTTCGGAAATACTTAGTTCCCTTATACTCTTTCTCAAACTCCTCTTTACTTGCTCGAAAACTCAGTTTAAAACACAAATGTTGACTTTAAAAGATTCACAAGATTTATAACTCAAAATAGGGTTCATGATGAAATTTAGACATGAACAAATCAACTCAAGAATCTCAATAACATTATAGATAAATCAATACGCAAAACTCAAGAACTCAGAACTCAACAATACTACTCATCTCAAGAATACTCAATTTATAGTGTTCACACTAAAATATAGACATGAACGAATCCAGTTAAGAATCTCAATGTATAACATATAGCAATTCAATAATTAGGAATATAATTTCAAAAAGAATCAGGAACTCAAGCACTCCAAATCAACTCATCTCAAGAACACAGGTTTGAACCCTATATTTACTTTTTTACTGATTTGAAAGTAGATGTAGGGTGTGACGATGAACTAGTACAACACTATGATAGACTTACATACTTGGAAGAACAAAGTCATGGAAGAATCTTAAATAAGAACTTGATTAGAAGCCTTGTAACCCCAACTTAAAGGAGAACAATCAAGAAAACCTTTCTTGAGATTCTTGAATTAGTTTCTTGAAACTCTATGACCAAGAATTAGGATTATCATTAATGATTCATAATTGTATGAAGAAATTTGAGTTGGAAAGAATGAAATTCTTGGAGAAGGACGTACCTCGAAGAAAAATCTTGAAAAAGATTGAAAGAATCTTGAATGGAGTCTTCTACTTTGTTTTCCTTAGGTTTTGCCTTAGGGTTTGAGAGAGAAGAGAATGGGGGATTAAGAGATGAAAATCTAATTGGTTTGGACCTTTAATTAGTCAAGAAATTTGTTAAGAGTTTTCTTAGAAGTAAAAAGACAAAAATGACCCTTTTAGCTATTTTCTCGTTTGCTAATTCATCACTGCACTGCATCATGTTAAAATAGTCATAACGTTTTACTTGAAACTCGGATTGACACAAATTTTATGGCGTCGGAAAAAGATTCAAATACCTTTATTTTATAGGGTATGGGCCACACAACTTTTTATATTATAAGAGATATGATCGTTTGAAGTTGATCCAAGTAGAATCTTACATCAAAACTTAATCGCTAAGGAAGCTTTTAACTAAACTTTGTGCTAGGGGATTATTGTTGCCTTAATTCATCTCCAAATTTATTCTCACACTAAAAATTGGACCTTTACACATATGATCAATTTAAGAATCACCTGATACGACCTTACATGTAAATGAAGAATGGTTTGAGTCTTAACTTAGAAATTATCGGGGTGTTACAACTACAATATTGATGATTTAGACATATTTATGTATTTAAAAGTAATATGAAATATTATACAAATAAAAATGATACTCTAATTGGCATACTCAATCATATCAAGTATCAATTCTATTTTTAAATAATTCTACTATTTCTAGAATAATTTTCATAGTTTATATAATAATTTACTCAATTGAAAAAGTTTTCAAAAGTATAATCAATAAGAACTTAACTATGATATAACATTTGTGATGTTATGTAACATACAATAACTTATATATATATATATATATATATATATATATTTATTTATTTATTCTTGTCTTACGAATTATTATAAGAAATATTATACCGTCAAATTAAAAAAACAATTATCAAATTATAATTAAGTATTTATTACATGTAAATAAAGCAATGTTAATATATAAAGTGCAAAAATAGTTCTCTTAACTTTTAAAGTATGGTAGAATTCCAAAAAAAGTTGACACCTTAGTACCCATTAGTATAATAATTAAAAACTTTAGCACCTAATGATAAAGATACCTTAAGAAACATAAGTTAACCATTCAGAAATTTTGTAATGTGTTATTTCCAGTAACTCATGCTTGGGGGATTAATAAAACAATCATGTCCTATCTAATATACTAGATAGGCGAGACCCATGCTTAGCACGGGCCCAACATTATATATTTTTAGGATATAGTTAATTTTATGTGTTTGGTTGTAGTGGTTAAGGACAAAACAAAAGGAAAACACATTAAGCTAAAATTGTTTTCTTGTATCCTTAAATGCTAGTAATATATTGCATCAGACATCTTCTTTGACATTGAGGTGCATGTAGATGACAAAACTAACAATCTCAAGCCATATTTAACTATAGAATCAAGGAAATTAAATTACAAACCATCAAATAAGAAGAGAACTTTCAAAAATGACATATTTGCTGAAGATGCAACAAAACTAATATTCACTGATACAAATACATTATTATTGAAGTATGTCTAACAAAATACTTCATTTTTCAATGTAGAATGTATTTATTAAGATGTAGGCAATTCACATATCAAAACAAAAAAAAACAAAAATATATAATAAAACTGTTGTGTATTGCATTTTATATATCAAAACAAAATAACATAAAAATAATAACAAAATTGCCCATCTAATAAACAAATCTTCTAGTCAATTTGAGATCGTTAAAGCTCTTTAGTTAACCATCTTCATATTTCCTCAAAACATACACATGGTAAATTCATCTCAGAAATATGAACCTTTAAAAGTTTACCAGATCTAGAAAAAGACTCGTGCCACTTGTGAACCCCATATAATGCCATTGTTTATAATATATAATATCAAAGTCTTCTCATACGGTCTTTTGTAGGGACCTACATAACAACTCACCTTTATAAGATCCAACTTTCTTTAAGTATGTTCCTGGACCTCAGAGGTTATTATTTTCTAAGGACGTGACATTTTATACCTTACCTCTTAATATGAGCTACTCGCAAATGACATTAGCATCTTCTTTGTTCTCCTTTTCATTCTCTTCCCCTGGAACTCTAAAAAGCTCCTGAATATTTACAGTATTATTAATCATTTGGTCCATCGGCGAAATGAGAGATTGAATTCAATATTAGAATCTCACCATGAAACCTTAGGGGAAAATCTCAAATTTTTAAATGTATATAAAATAAAATAAAAACTTTATACAAGTGAACTTCAACAAAACAAATTCAAAAGAGGAGGGAATACAAAGAGTAAGCTAAAGAAGTAGGTGAACCTCACGAAATACCGGCGTATACACAGAATGTAACACCCCGTATCCTAGATAGACCAAAATGCAGATTTTGAGAAGTTGTAGCTGCAACCCACAGTTGCATCCACAAACCGTAAGTCAGACTATGACCCGTGCTGGTGGTCCGTGGTTCACCACTGCAACCCCTCCCCAAACCCATCTCAAAAACTAGGCTAAGTCTCGACCCACGGACAGACCCACGGTCCGTAGATCAGACCACGGTCTGTAGTCTGTGTCTGTGGATCAAGACTCCTTTACCCAGACTCTGACTCGAACTACGGTTGACCAGCACAGATCGTCGTTCAATGCACGGTCCGTAGGTTTGACCGTAGATGAGGGTAAGCTGCCAGTTAGAGGAAAATTGTTGATTGGGTCAACTTCAAATGGTCATAACTCTTATTAAAAAAATGAATTATGTGTCCCATGACCTATGATATGATAGATAATTGAATCCTCTTTCCAACGCTACCAAGTTTGCTAAAATCCGACTTCCTAGTAAAACGTTATGCTCGTTTTAGTGAAGACCTGCCATACAGACTTGACCGACGGACCCAAACGACGGCCGGTAGATCAAACGACGGACCGTTGTTCCTTCCGTGGTTGGGCTTCGCCAGAATTAAGTTAGGGTTGTTTTGGTCCTTTTCCTATTTCGTTGGACCCCTAAGCTACGTCGTTTAGACCCTATGTCATGAGGTTTTAGTCAGTTTAAGCCTAGGAACATAACTACAACTTACCTAAGTCAAATCATTAATCAAAACTTAGAAAAAATAAAAACGCTAAGAGGAGAAAGAAGTCAACAACAATAGTTCAAGAACGCAACAAGTTTTCTTCAGTTCCAGCCCAGAAATCAAAGGATTTCTCCATGAAATTCGTCACCAGGTATGTGGGATTTCACTAGTGGGTTCCTTTCACCCATTAGGTCCCTAGATTTCAGTCAGTTTCTTGATTCCCTTATTATGACTAGACGTAGGGTTTCTTGAATGTTAGAATTGTTGGGTTCTTAGTTGTTAGAATGATCCAAATCAGATTAGTATGTTAATACTCAGTTTATTGCATGAATTCCAGAACCCTAGCTATGTATTTCTTTAGTTCTTGAATCACACATGTTAGGTCAGATATTTCAGTTATTCAGTTATTCAGTTATACATGCCTCAGTTATTAATGCATCAATATCAGTTTAATCGTTGCATACTCAGTTTGCATGTTCAGTTCGAGCTATCTAGTAACTTACATAAATTCAGTCATAATATGTTAATTACTTAATCCATTGGGAGTAGCATAATACCGAGTTGGACTAGGGTTCAGCGTACCCAAATAGTCCCAGAACTACTAGCCACGTAGGTTGTAAGTCCCCTCTGTGGACATCATTTAAGTTATCACGCCAGCATGCCTCTATACCTCTGGTAGAGTAAATTGGGTCCTCTTGATGGGGCGTATACATCGGACTTCACATTTAGCTCATGTGGTTTTATTATCGGTTATTAGTAGCTCCCACAGTAGAGTCAGATTCTATTTTATTGACCATTTATCAGTATATCCAGTATTCAGTTTTGGCATGTTATAAATTGGTCACTGCATTCAGTTATCTCAGCATTCAATATCTATATCATGTTCAGATTATATCATTGCTTATTTGCTTTGTTCAATTATATGTTATTTCAGCTATATTCTATCCTGCATGCTCAGTACCCTTTCAAGTACTGACGCATACGTGCGCTACATCTTCTCGTGATGTAGGTTCAAATTCTCAGCATCCAGATCACGCTTAGATGGATTCTCGATCTCCAATTCAGCAGAATCAGTGGGTGAGTCCTCATTCTCCGAGGACAATAGTCATGAGTCTCTTTTCAGTATTATTTTTAGTCCGTTAGTTTCAGTTTTACTAGACTTAGCTGGGGGCCTGTCCCAGCATTTCTAGTCAGTTAGAGTCTATTTTTCAGACATAGATAGATTCATCTTAGTATTGAGTTAATATCTTCTTTGTATTAAATTCATCAGTTTTCATATATCTCAGTTATAGTATATGGGTATTCCCCATCTTTTCATCTTATTTATGATTTAGCCTCCGCATTAGTTATTATATTTAGTATGCTCATGATCATGCCAACAGGGTTAGCTTGGGATCACTTGTGGTCCTAGGTCCCGTGTCTGTGTCTCGGGGGTAGCTCCGTGCGTGACAAACTTGGTATCAGAGCATTAGGTTTAAGTGTCCTAGGATGTCTGAAAAGCCGCACTAGGTAGAGTCCTTTTCATGTGTAGTGCGCACCACATCTAATGAGAGGGAGGCTACAAAGTGTTTTAGGAAATCTTCATTTTCTTGTTACTCTTATCGTGCGTAAGGTATGATCTAATTCCATTCTAACTCGACGTTCTACGTTTCAGTGATCATGCCTCCTCGTAGAGCTTATCAGGAATGCGAATGCCAGGAACGCAAACGCAGCTCCTCCAGTTCCAGATCAGGAAGTGTCAAATGCTGAATTCAGGAATGCCATTCAGATGTTGGCTCAGAGTGTCGCTAACCAGAACAATCAGCGGGTTCAAGCTCCTGTGAATGCAAATGGTGGATCAGCAGCAGCAAGGGTCCGTGACTTTGTTAGGATGAATCCTCCAGAGTTCTTAGGATCGCAGACTGGTGAAGATCCCCAGAATTTCTTGGATGAGATCAAGAAGATCTTTGAGGTGATGCAGGTCACTGGGAATGATCGGGTTGAGTTAGCATCTTACCAACTTAAGGATGTAGCTCATATCTGGTATACTCAGTGGAAGGAGAACAGGGGTACAGATGCTGCTCCTATTACTTGGGAATGTTTCAGCGAAACCTTTCTGGACAGGTTTTTCCCCATAGAGTTGAGAGAAGCAAGGGCCCAGGAATTTATGAACTTAAGGCAGGGTAACATGACTGTCCAAGAGTATGGGCTCAAGTTTAACCAACTCTCCAGGTATGCTCCTCACATGGTTGCTGATTCCAGGGCTCAGATGAATAAGTTTCTCTATGGAGTGTCAGACTTAGTGAAAACAGAGTGCAGGAATGCTATGTTGTTGGGAGACATGAACATCTCTAGGCTCATGACTCATGCTCAGCAGGTTGAGGGTGATAAGCTTAGGGAACAGGCTAAGGAGACTAAGAAAGCAAGAACAGGTAACTACGAGTATTCCCAACAGAAATCGGGTGGTGGAAATCGCTCGCATTTTCAGCAGAAGTCTTCGACTCCAGCCCCTTCATCAGCTAGTGTTCCATCCCCCAGGTTCCGTAATGATCAGAAAGGTAGGGCGTCAGGCTCTAAGTCTCAAGGTAGTGTTTCAGGCACCAAAACCTACCCAACTTGCCCGAAATGTAGTAAGAACCATCCGGGCGAGTGCCTTGCAGGTAAGGAAGGATGCTTTGGGTGTGGTCAGTCTGGTCATAGATTGAAGGATTGTCCTTCAAGACAAGGTCAAGGAGGAAATAATGGTAGAGCTCAGTCTACAACTTCAGCAGCACCAGCAGGTCGCCCGACTCAGCAGGGTAACTCTTCTGGTACTGGTGGCGGACAGCGCCAAAACAGGCTTTATGCTCTTCAGGCTCGTCAAGATCAGGAAGATTCTCCTGATGTAGTCACTGGTACGTTACGAGTCTTTGATCTTGATGTTTATGCATTGTTAGATCCAGGGGCTACTTTGTCTTTTGTAA
>NW_026020564.1:4204218-4221451 GCF_900185275.1 Solanum verrucosum
AAAGAATCTTGAATGGAGTCTTCTACTTTGTTTTCCTTAGGTTTTTGCCTTAGGGTTTGAGAGAGAAGAGAATGGGGGATTAAGAGATGAAAATCTAATTGGTTTGGACCTTTAATTAGTCAAGAAATTTGTTAAGAGTTTTCTTAGAAGTAAAAAGACAAAAATGACCCTTTTAGCTATTTTCTCGTTTGCTAATTCATCACTGCACTGCATCATGTTAAAATAGTCATAACGTTTTACTTGAAACTCGGATTGACACAAATTTTATGGCGTCGGAAAAAGATTCAAATACCTTTATTTTATAGGGTATGGGCCACACAACTTTTTATATATAAGAGATATGATCGTTTGAAGTTGATCCAAGTAAATCTTACATCAAAAACTTAATCGCTAAGGAAGCTTTTAACTAAACTTTGTGCTAGGGGATTATTGTTGCCTTAATTCATCTCCAAATTTATTCTCACACTAAAAATTGGACCTTACACATATGATCAATTTAAGAATCACCTGATACGACCTTACATGTAAATGAAGAATGGTTTGAGTCTTAACTTAAGAAATTATCGGGGTGTTACAACTACAATATTGATGATTTAGACTATTTATGTATTTAAAAGTAATATGAAATATTATACAAATAAAAATGATACTCTAATTGGCATACTCAATCATATCAAGTATCAATTCTATTTTAAATAATTCTACTATTTCTAGAATAATTTTCATAGTTTATATAATAATTTACTCAATTGAAAAAGTTTTCAAAAGTATAATCAATAAGAACTTAACTATGATATAACATTTGTGATGTTATGTAACATACAATAACTTATATATATATATATATATATATATATATATATTTATTTATTTATTCTTGTCTTACGAATTATTATAAGAAATATTATACCGTCAAATTAAAAAAACAATTATCAAATTATAATTAAGTATTTATTACATGTAAATAAAGCAATGTTAATATATAAAGTGCAAAAATAGTTCTCTTAACTTTTAAAGTATGGTAGAATTCCAAAAAAAGTTGACACCTTAGTACCCATTAGTATAATAATTAAAAACTTTAGCACCTAATGATAAAGATACCTTAAGAAACATAAGTTAACCATTCAGAAATTTTGTAATGTGTTATTTCCAGTAACTCATGCTTGGGGGATTAATAAAACAATCATGTCCTATCTAATATACTAGATAGGCGAGACCCATGCTTAGCACGGCCCAACATTATATATTTTTAGGATATAGTTAATTTTATGTGTTTGGTTTGTAGTGGTTAAGGACAAAACAAAAGGAAAACACATTAAGCTAAAATTGTTTTCTTGTATCCTTAAATGCTAGTAATATATTGCATCAGACATCTTCTTTGACATTGAGGTGCATGTAGATGACAAAACTAACAATCTCAAGCCATATTTAACTATAGAATCAAGGAAATTAAATTACAAACCATCAAATAAGAAGAGAACTTTCAAAAATGACATATTTGCTGAAGATGCAACAAAACTAATATTCACTGATACAAATACATTATTATTGAAGTATGTCTAACAAAATACTTCATTTTTCAATGTAGAATGTATTTATTAAGATGTAGGCAATTCACATATCAAAACAAAAAAAAACAAAAATATATAATAAAACTGTTGTGTATTGCATTTTATATATCAAAACAAAATAACATAAAAATAATAACAAAATTGCCCATCTAATAAACAAATCTTCTAGTCAATTTGAGATCGTTAAAGCTCTTTAGTTAACCATCTTCATATTTCCTCAAAACATACACATGGTAAATTCATCTCAGAAATATGAACCTTTAAAAGTTTACCAGATCTAGAAAAAGACTCGTGCCACTTGTGAACCCCATATAATGCCATTGTTTATAATATATAATATCAAAGTCTTCTCATACGGTCTTTTGTAGGGACCTACATAACAACTCACCTTTATAAGATCCAACTTTCTTTAAGTATGTTCCTGGACCTCAGAGGTTATTATTTCTAAGGACGTGACATTTTATACCTTACCTCTTAATATGAGCTACTCGCAAATGACATTAGCATCTTCTTTGTTCTCCTTTTCATTCTCTTCCCCTGGAACTCTAAAAAGCTCCTGAATATTTACAGTATTATTAATCATTTGGTCCATCGGCGAAATGAGAGATTGAATTCAATATTAGAATCTCACCATGAAACCTTAGGGGAAAATCTCAATTTTTAAATGTATATAAAATAAAATAAAAACTTTATACAAGTGAACTTCAACAAAACAAATTCAAAAGAGGAGGGAATACAAAGAGTAAGCTAAAGAAGTAGGTGAACCTCACGAAATACCGGCGTATACACAGAATGTAACACCCCGTATCCTAGATAGACCAAAATGCAGATTTTGAGAAGTTGTAGCTGCAACCCACAGTTGCATCCACAAACCGTAAGTCAGACTATGACCCGTGCTGGTGGTCCGTGGTTCACCACTGCAACCCCTCCCCAAACCCATCTCAAAAACTAGGCTAAGTCTCGACCCACGGACAGACCCACGGTCCGTAGATCAGACCACGGTCTGTGTCTGTGTCTGTGGATCAAGACTCCTTTACCCAGACTCTGACTCGAACTACGGTTGACCAGCACAGATCGTCGTTCAATGCACGGTCCGTAGGTTGACCGTAGATGAGGGTAGCTGCAGTTAGAGGAAAATTGTTGATTGGGTCAACTTCAAATGGTCATAACTCTTATAAAAAAATGAATTATGTGTCCCATGACCTATGATATGATAGATAATTGAATCCTCTTTCCAACGCTACCAAGTTTGCTAAAATCCGACTTCCTAGTAAAACGTTATGCTCGTTTTAGTGAAGACCTGCCATACAGACTTGACCGACGGACCCAAACGACGGCCGGTAGATCAAACGACGGACCGTTGTTCCTTCCGTGGTGGGCTTCGCCAGAATTAAGTTAGGGTTGTTTTGGTCCTTTTCCTATTTCGTTGGACCCCTAAGCTACGTCGTTTAGACCCTATGTCATGAGGTTTTAGTCAGTTTAAGCCTAGGAACATAACTAGAACTTACCTAAGTCAAATCATTAATCAAAACTTAGAAAATAAAAACGCTAAGAGGAGAAAGAAGTCAACAACCTAGTTCAAGAACGCAACAAGTTTTCTTCAGTTCCAGCCCAGAAATCAAAGGATTTCTCCGTGAAATTCGTCACCAGGTATGTGGGATTTCACTAGTGGGTTCCTTTCACCCATTAGGTCCCTAGATTTCAGTCAGTTTCTTGATTCCTTATTATGACTAGACGTAGGGTTTCTTGAATGTTAGAATTGTTGGGTTCTTAGTTGTTAGAATGATCCAAATCAGATTAGTATGTTAATATTCAGTTTATTGCATGAATTCCAGAACCCTAGCTATGTATTTCTTTAGTTCTTGAATTACACATGTTAGGTCAGATATTTCAGTTATTCAGTTATACATGCCTCAGTTATTAATGCATCAATATCAGTTTAATTGTTGCATACTCAGTTTGCATGTTCAGTTCGAGCTATCTAGTAACTTACATAAATTCAGTCATAATATGTTAATTACTTAATCCATTGGGAGTAGCATAATACCGAGTTGGACTAGGGTTCAGCGTACCCAAATAGTCCCAAACTACTAGCCACGTAGGTTGTAAGTCCCCTCTGTGGACATCATTTAGTGATCACGCCAGCATGCCTCTATACCTCTGTAGAGTAAATTGGGTCCTCTTGATGGGGCGTATACATCGGACTCCACATTTAGCTCATGTGGTTTTATTATCGGTTATTAGTAGCTCCCACAGTTCAGTCAGATTCTATTTATTGACCATTTATCAGTATATCCAGTATTCAGTTTCGGCATGTTATAAATTGGTCACTGCATTCAGTTATCTCAGCATTCATATCTATATCATGTTCAGATTATATCATTGCTTATTTGCTTTGTTCAGTTATATGTTATTTCAGCTATATTCTATCCTGCATGCTCAGTACCTTTCAAGTACTGACGCATACGTGCGCTACATCTTCTCGTGATGTAGGTTCAAATTCTCAGCATCCAGATCACGCTTAGATCGATTCCGATCTCCAGTTCAGCAGAATCAGTGGTGAGTCCTCATTCTCCGAGGACAATAGTCATGAGTCTCTTTTCAGTATTATTTTTAGTCCTTTAGTTTCAGTTTTGCTAGACTTAGCTGGGCCTGTCCCAGCATTTCTAGTCAGTTAGAGGCTATTTTCAGACATAGATAGATTCATCTTAGTATTGAGTTAATATCTTCTTTGTATTAAACTCATCAGTTTTCATATATCTCAGTTATAGTATATGGGTATTCCCCATCTTTTCATCTTATTTATGATTTAGCTTCCGCATTAGTTATTATATTTAGTATGCTCATGATCATGCCAACAGGGTTAGCTTGGGATCACTTGTGGTCCTAGGTCCCGTGTCTGTGTCTCGGGGGTAGCTCCGGCTTGACAAACTTGGTATTAAAGCCTTAGGTTTAAGTGTCCTAGGATGTCTGAAAAGGCGCACTAAGTAAAGTCCTTTTCATGGGTGTGAAGTGCACCATATCTAATGAGGGGGAGGCAACAAAGTGTTTTAGGAAATCTTCATTTTCTTGTTATTCTTATCACGCGTAAGGTATGATCTAAATTCCATTCTAACTTGACGTTCTACGCTTCGTGATCATGCCTCCTCGTAGAGCTAATGCAGGAATGCGAATGCAGGAACGCAAACGCAGCTCCTCCAGTCCTGATGAGAAGTATCGAATGCAGAGTTCAGGAACGTCATTCAGATGTTGGCTCAGAGTGTGCCAACCAGAACAATCAGCGGGTTCAAGCTCCTGTGAATGCAAATGGTGGATCAGCAGCAGCGAGGGTCCGTGACTTTGTTAGGATGAATCCGCCTGAGTTCTTAGGATCGCAGACTGGAGAGAATCCCCAAAATTTCTAGATGAGATCAAGAAGATCTTTGAAGTGATGCAGGTAACTGGGAATGATCGGGTTGAGTTAACATCTTACCAACTTAAGGATGTGGATCATATCTGGTATACTCAGTGGAAGGAGAACAGGGGTACAGATGCATCTCCTATTACTTGGGATTTTTCAACTAAACCTTTCTGGACAGGTTTTTCCCCATAGAGTTAAGAGAAGCAAGGCCCAGGAATTTATGAACTTAAGGCAGGGTAACATGATTGTCCAAGAGTATAGGCTTACGTTTAACCAACTCTCCAGGTATGCTCCTCACATGATTGCTGATTCCAGGGCTCAGATGAATAAGTTTCGTATGGAGTGTCAGACTTAGTGAAAACAGAGTGCAGGAATGCTATGTTGTTGGGAGATATGAACATCTCTAGGCTCATGACTCATACTCAGCAGTTGAGGGTGATCAGGTTAGGGAACAGGCTAAGGAGACTAAAAAGCAAGAACAGGTAACTACGAGTATTCCCAACAGAAATTGGGTGGTGGAAATCTCTCGTAGTTTCAGCAGAAGTCTTCGACTCCAGCCCATTCATCAGCTAGTGTTCTATCCCCCAGGTTCCGTAATGATTAGAAAGGTAGGGCATCAGTCTTTAAGTCTCAAGGTAGTGTTTCAGGCACCAAAACTTACCCAACTTTCCCGAAATGTAGTAAGAACCATCCAGGCGAGTGCCTTGCAGGTAAGGAATGATGTTTTGGGTGTGGTCAGTCTGGTCATAGATTGAAGGATTATTCTTCTAGACAAGGTCAATGATGAATAATGGTAGAGCTCAGTCTACAGCTTCAGCAGCACCAACAGGTCACCCGGCTCAGCAGGGTTATCATCTGGTACAGGTGGCGGATAGCGCCAACACAGGCTCTATGCTCTTCAGGCTAGTCAAGATCAGGAAGATTCTCCTGATGTAGTCACTGGTACATTACAAGTCTTTGATCTTGATGTTTATTCATTGTTAGATCCAGGGGCTACTTTGTCTTTTGTAACTCCTTACATAGCAGTCCAATTCAGTGTTAGCCCAGAAACTCTTTCAAACCCTTCTCAGTCTCTACTCCAGTCGGTGACCCAGTTATAGCTAGACGGGTATATAGAAATTGCCCTGTCACAGTCTCTCAGAATGTCACCTCAGCAGATCTTGTAGAGTTAGAAATGGTAGACGTCGATGTCATTCTAGGCATGGATTGGTTACATTCCTGTTATGCCTCAATTGATTGTAGAACTAGGATTGTTGTTTTCAGTTTCGAGACGAACCAATCCTAGAATGGAAGGGTAGTACCTTAGTGTCTATGGGTCGATTCATTTCTTACCTTAAGTCCAGAAAGATGATCTCTAAGGGTTATCTCTATCATCTAGTTCGGGTTAAGGATTCTAGTTCTGAATCCCCAACTCTTGAGTCAGTCCCTGTAGTCAATGAGTTTCTAGAAGTGTTTCAAGATGATCTTCCCGGAGTTCCTCCCGAAAGGGAAATTGACTTTGGGATTGATCTCCTTCCAGATACCCAGCCTATCTCTATTACTCCTTACAGAATGGCTCCAGTGAGCTTAAGGAATTGAAAGAGTAGTTGAAAGACCTTTTATATAAGGGTTTCATCAGACCTAGTATTTTGCCATGAGGTGCACCAGTGTTGTTCGTAAAGAAGAAAGATGGTTCTCTCAAAATGTGCATTGACTATAGGCATTTGAACAAGGTCACAATCAAGAATAAGTATCCCATCCCCAGGATTGATGACTTGTTTGACCAATTCAGGGTGCTAGTCATTTCTCAAAGATAAACCTCAAATCAGTTATCATCAGCTTAGAGTCAGAGATAGTGACATTCTGAAGACAGCCTTCAGAACTCGTATGGTCATTACGAATTTGTAGTTATGTCATTTGGACTAACCAATGCTCCTGCAGCTTTCATGGATTTGATGAAAAAGTGTTCAAGAAGTACTTAGACTTGTTCGTTATCGTCTTTATTGATGATATCCTCATTTACTTTAGGAATGAGGAAGAACATGTGAGTCCATTTGAGAGTTGTTCTGCAAACTCTCAAAGATCGCCAGTTATTTGCAAAATTTAATAAGTGCAAGTTTTGGTTACAATCAGTTGCTTTCCTTGGGCATATTATGTCTAGTGAAGGAATTCGAGTAGATTCCAGAAGATAGAAGTAGTGAAACAATGGCCCAGACCTACCTCTGCTACAGATATCAGAAGTTTCTTAGGTCTAGCGGGCTATTACAGACGGTTCGTGGAAGGATTTTCATCCATACCTCACCATTGACTAGGTTGATTCAGAAGATGGTCAAGTTTCGATGGTCAGATGATTGTGAGAAAAGCTTCGCAGAACTGAAAACTAGGTTGACTACAACTCCTGTCTTGACTCTACCAGAGGGTTCAGATGGTTATGTGATCTATTGTGATGCATCCAGGGTCGGCCTAGGTTGTGTATTGATGCAGCAGGTAAGGTTATAGCTTATGCTTCTAGACAACTTAAGGTACATGAGAAGAATTATCTGACTCATGACCTCGAGCTTGCAGCAGTGGTGTTTGCACTCAAGATTTGGAGACACTACTTGTATGGTGTTTCATGTAGATGTGTTCACAGACCATAAGAGCCTCCAGTATGTATTCACCCAGAAAGAGTTGAATCTTCGCCAGAGAAGGTGGCTGAGTTCCTCAAAGATTATGATATGAGCGTGCATTACCATCCGGGTAAGGCGAATGTAGTAGCAGATGCCTTAGCAGATTATCTATGGGTAGTGTAGCACATGTTGAGGAAGAAAGAAAAGAGTAGCAAAGGATGTTCACAGACTTAGTCGCCTAGGAGTTCGTCTTATGAGCATATTAGATGGTGGTGTAACGGTTCAGAATGGGGCAGAATCTTCTTGGAAGTAGAGGTTAAGGAAAAGCAAGACAGTGATCCAATCTTGCTTGAACTTAAGGGTGTAGTCCACAATCAGAGAGTGGAGGTTTTCTCCCAAGGGGGAGATGGTGTGTTTGCTACCAGGGTCAATTATGTGTTCCTAATGTAGGCGAGTTGAGACAATATATTTTGCAGAGGCCCATAACTCCAGTATTCTATCCATCCAGGCGCCACTAAGATGTACCCGATCTACGGAAGTCTATTGGTGGAATGGTATGGAAAGATATATAGCAAACTTTGTGGCTAAGTGCCCCAATTGCCAGCAAGTCAAGGTAGAATATCAGAAACCAGGAGGCATGACTCAAGAGATTGACATTCCTACTTGGAATGGGAAGTGATCAACATGGACTTCATCACAGGTTTACCTCGTACTCGCAGACAATATGACTCCATTTGGGTGATTTTGATAGGATATTAAGTCTTTCTGCTTTTTTGGCGGTCAAGACTACAGATTCGACGGAGGATTACGCGAAGCTTTACATTAATGAGATTATGAGGTTGCATGGGGTTCCTTTGTCTATCATCTCAGATAGAGGTCCTCAGTTTACCTCTCATTTCTGGAAGTCATTTCAAAAGGGTCTTGGTACTCACGTTAACCTTAGCACATCATTTCATCCCAAACGGAATGGTCAGGCAGAGCGTACCATTCAAACCTTAGAGACATGTTGAAAGCTTGTGTGATCGACTTCAAGGGTAGTTGGGACGATCACCTTCCTCTTATTGAGTTCGCCTACAACAATAGTTACCATTCCAACATTCAGATGGCCCCTTATAAGGCATTGTATGGCGTAGATGTAGATCTTAGTTGGTTTGGTTTGAAGTAGGTGAAGCAGCCTTGATAGGGCCAGATTCAGTCCATTATGCTATGGAGAAAGTGCAACTCATCAGAGATAGACTTAAGACAGCCCAGAGTCGCCAGAAGTCTTACGCAGATGTAGGAGAAGGAACTAGAGTTCCAAGTTGATGATTGGGTTTTCTGAAAGTGTCACCATGAAGGGGTGATGAAGATTTGGCAAGAAAGGGAAGCTCAATCCCAGATATGTAGGCCCTTACCGAATTTGAAAAGGATTGGTAAAGTGGCTTATGAGTTAGAGTTGCCAACAGATTTAGCACAGTGCATCAGTCTTTCACATTTCACTTTTTGAGAAGTGTGTGGGTGATCTAGCATCATAGTGCCATTAGAGACTGTGGCTGTAAAAGATATCTTTCTTATGAGGATGTACCAGTTAGATTCTCGATCGTCAAGTTAGAAGGTTGAGAAACAAAAAAGTCACTTCAGTCAAGGTTTTGTGGAGTCATCCGTAGAGGGAGCTACTTGGGAAGCAGAAGCAGCTATGGAGTCCAAGTATCCTCACCTCTTTCCTTTCATTCCATTCCAAGCTTGAGGTAATAGTTCCTCTTCAGTTTTTCAGTCATTCATGCGCAAATTCAGTCTTAGTATCATGTTCCTTCAGTTTCTACTTGCATTTTTAAACCGTATTTGCATGTTCTTGGAACTCAGTTCAGTCGGAAATTCAGTCTTCAGTGTTTAGTGGTAGGGATAGCAACCCTTTCCCTCTATCTTAGTAGTTTAGTCTTCATTCGAGGACGAATGGTCCCAAGGGGGAGATAATGTAACACCCCGTATTCAAATAGACAAAAATGCAGATTTTGAGAAGTTGCAGGTGCAAACTTGCCATCCACGGACCGTAGGTCAGACCACGGCCCGTGTGGTGGTCCGTGGTTCACCACTGCAACCCCTCCCCACCAGCTCAGAAAATGGTTAAGTCTCGACCCACAGGTCCGTAGATCAGACCACGGTCCGTGGTCTGTTGTGGATCAAGACCTCCTTTACCCAGCCTCTGACACGAACTACGGTTGACCAGCACGGACCGTTTCGATCCACGGTCCGTAGGTCTGACCGTAGATGAGGGTCAGCAGCCAGTTAAGGAAAATTTGATGGGTCAACTTCAGATGGTCATAACTTTAGCACAAAATGAATTATGTGTCCCATGACCTATGGTTAGATAGATAATTGAATTCTTTCCAACGCCACCGAGTTTGCTAAATTCCGACCTGAGTAAAAAGTTATGCTCATTTTAGTGAAGACCTGTCGGGCAGACTTGACCGATGGACCCACACGACGGCCATAGATCAAACGACGGACCGTCGTTCCTTCCGTGGATGCTCCACAATTAATTAGGGTCTTTTGGTCTTTTCCTATTTCGTTTAACCCCTAAGATACGTCGTTTAGACCCTAAATCATGAGGTTTTAATTCAGTTTAAGCCTAGAAACATAACTAGAACTTACCTAAGTCAAATCATTAATCAAAACTTAGAAAATTAGAAGCTAAGAGGAGAAAAAGTCAAAACCCTAGTTCAAGAACGCAGCAAGTTTCTTCAGTTCCAGCCCGAAATCGAAAGATTTCTCCGTGAATTCGTCACCAGGTATGTGGGATTTCACTAGTGGGTTCCTTTCGCCCATTAGGTCCCTAGAATTCAGTCAGTTTCTTGATTCCCTTATTATGAACAGACCTAGGGTTTCTAGAATTTAGAATTGTTGTTCTTAGCTATTAAATGTTCCAAATCAGATTATCATGTTATATTCAGTTTATCGCATGAATTTCAGAACCCTAGCTATGTATTTCTTTAGTTCTTGAATTACACATGCTAGGTCAGATATTTCAGTATTCAGTTTTACATGCCTCAGTTTATGAATGCATCATTATCAGATTAATTGTTGCATTCTCAGTTTGCATGTTCAGTTCGAGCTATCCAGTATTTACAGAAATTCAGTCATAATAGTTAATACTTAATCATTGGGAGTAGCATAATACCGAGTTGGACTAGGGTTTCAGCGTACCCAATAGTCCCAGAACTACGAGCCACGTAGGTGTAAGTCCCCTCTGTGGGCAACATCAGTTTAGTGATCACGCCAGCATGCCTCTATACCTCTGGCAGGGTATATTGGGTCCTCTCGATGGGGCGTATACATCGGACTCCACATTTAGCTCATGTGGTTTTATGTCGGTTATTAGTAGCTCCCACAGTTCAGTCAGACTCTATTGCATTGACCATTTTCAGTATTCAGTATTCAGTTCAGCATGTTATAAATTGGTCATTGCATTCAGTTAGCTCAGCATTTCAGTATCTATATCATGTTCAGATTATTCATTGCTTATTGCTTTGTTCAGTTATATGTTATTTCAGCTTTACTATCCTGCATGCTCAGTACCTTTCAAGTACTGACGCATACGTGCGCTACATCTTCTCGTGATGTAGGTTCAGGTTCTCAGCATCCAGATCACGCTTAGATCGATTCCCGATCTCAGTTCAGCAGAATCAGTGGTGAGTCCTCATTCTCCGAGGACAATAGTCATGAGTCTCTTTTCAGTATTATTTTAGTCCTTTAGTTTCAGTTTTGCTAGACTTAGCTGGGGCCTGTCCCAGCATTTCTAGTTCAGTTAGAGGCTATTTTCAGACATAGATAGATTCAGCTTAGTATTGAGTTAATATCTTCCTTGTATTAAACTCATCAGTTTTCATTTATCTCAGTTATAGTATATGGGTATCCCCATCTTTTCATCTTATGTATGATTTAGGTTTTGGATCAATTTATTATCTTTAGTATGCTCATGATAATGCCAGCAGGGTTAGCTTGGGATCACTTGTGGTCCTAGGTCCCGTGTCTGCGTCTTGGGGGTAGCTCGGGGCGTGACAATTACAATATCTTTTAATTCTAAACTTAATTAAGTAAAAGTTAATTAAAGAGCAAAGACCCAATGTTGTCTAGTCATTAGAGCCGTAGGACCTAGGTTATATTTATATTTAAAAAATTATTATAAAATATATTTATATATATTAAATTTAACATATTGTTAATATATATTTATTTACATACATGTAAGGTTATTTGGTTTGGTTCGAATTGTTTTTGGTTTTTTTCATAAATTAAAAAATCATCCCAATTGTTCGGGACAGTTATACACTTAAATAAAAGTCCACGGTTTTATTGAAAAAATAACATAAAAAGGTTCGATTAGATTTTGTCGGTTCAGTCGAGTTTTCATATTCTTTTGACATCCGTACCTGCAGATTAGTTGCCCCAAAAATTCCTTAGGTAATAATTTGTGAAAATGGCGCCAAATTTACCCACCAACTTTTCTGGAGAAATATTTTCGTAGGTAAAAGGTTCTAGAATCTAGGAATTTTATATTTTCGCAAGAAATTTCATAGTAAATTTCTACGAAAAATCCTCAAGTAAAATCTCTAGGTAATTTACATTTTTTTAGTAGTAGCCAATACTGACAACTCCCTCACCTTTCAGTTTCAATCTTAGAGTTTCAAGTGTTGGACACTTTTCGCGAGCCTGAAGGAGCTCACTTTTCGTATTTGACAAGTTGTAGAATTGCATCTATTCCCGCCAACTTGTTAGTCATTTTCTACAGAACTACCAAAATATTTTGGCGATAGAACCAATGCTCACCGACTAAGTCGACGAGTCGTTATTAGAACATTTTTCTCACCAACCTTCCTTGAGGTTTCTAATAGAGGTCTCAGTCATTTTAAACGAGGTCTGGCCATTTTGGCGAGCTTTAGCTTCTCCTTTTTATGTCTTTTTTTATATATATTTTTGGCTTATTTTTGTGTATTTTATTTTTTCCTTGTCCTTAAGCTTTATAGCTGCAAGTTAACACTTTATAAGCATTATAAATGGACACAAAATGACATTGAGGATACTATTTGGTGAAATAAAAAACCTCAAATCAGTTCAAATTTCCAACTCATCAGTAAGTTTAATCATTCTAATGACACGTCTTGTGCTATAGAAATGATTGAGGAATTGATGCTCTATTGGCTCCCAACAATCTATAAAAACCAGGTTCAAGATATATGTACCAATCAAAGACATTTCCTTTGAAAGATCAAAAAATCTATTTGACAAGATAATCACCATGCGTCCCAACATCACTGTAAGTGTCACTAAAGTGCACTATATGTTGTTTGGGATTTCCTTAGCCATGTTGATAGCCCTCAAGCATCTCCAAGTTATCAATCCTTTGGGTATACAACTTTGCATATATTAGAGAAAATTTGAAGGAAGACATAGATTTGCCTTCAATGACCTCTATGATAAAGTCCTGTAATTGATCAAAGGAATCAAACCTTCAGTAGAGAGGTGATGTCACGACCCATACCGTCATGATTGACACCCAAACTAACTCTCTGGTGGAAAAACCAATACTACAACCCGACTAATCAAAGTAATGAAAACTAGAACATTTAAAGATACGAAAGCAAGTTTAAATGACTAAATAAATACGGAGTTTCCATAAACTCCGAAGGTTTAACAAACAACTATCGCAAAAATTTAACTCCTAGAACTGAAAGTCATTGTACCAAAACACTGTTAAACAACAAGTCAAAAAGGTGTGGAACCCCGAAACTAACATAAGCAAAATCTAACTAAACAGTTTGAGTCCGAAAATAATGGACTAAACAAGGAAAGATCCATGGCATCCTGAAAGAACTGGCTCACCCTCAAATCCAGTCTTCGAGCAATGATCCCCTAGCTGAGGTCTATCAGTAGCCACGTGAAGATGCCCTGTACTCAACAAAGAACGAGCAAGGGCAGTATCAGTACACAAACGAAAGTGTACTAGTAGGATCAAGTGGCTATTCCAGTAAGCAAAACATAGGCAAGCAATTACAACACAGTAATCACACATATACAGAATACATTGATCAATTATCATTTCACGAGCAACATACAGTTTTCGAATATCAACGACAAGTATACTTGAATGTAATAATCACAGTGGTCCTCTCATCGAACCCACACCCAAACTGTTAGTGTGCCGGAACATGACACTCAATCCAATATACATATGTCAAAACGTGACACCTGATTCAATATATGTGTCAGAACGTGACACCCGATCCAATATATGTGTCGAAACGTGACACTCAACCCAGTCAGCAAACAACAATCACAATCACACCCATAATGAACATTACTCACAGTCATACAATGAAGTGTTAGGTTCATGACATGTAGTTGTTTATACACAATCATTTCATTAGAACACATTTGTCTATTCACATACACACATGCAAACAATGAAGCAATTAACTGGCATATTTCACACAAACAGTAAATCGAACCATCTCTTACCTCGAAACCAAGCTTAAATCCCTAAGACACTTAAGCCTTCCCTTTTCGAATTCTTTTAGCTTGTTCTTGGTCTAAAAACAATCAACTAACGCGAGGAACAATAAACAAGGCGTAATATACTCGAATAATAATCAAACTATCAATCCATTGCCAAACCCAAGATCCTATTGTTCAATTAGGGCTTTTCCCACCATTAACTTCAGGTCATACCCTTCCCCAACAATAATTACCCAAGATTCTAGGTTCTACGAATCAAATTATGGATTAGGGAGTAATAATCTTACCTTTAGCGCTATAAAATCGTAGAAAAATGGTCAAGAACTGTTTTGGATCGTCCCTGAGCTCTCAAGAACGAAGTTTTTGTAGAAAATAACATTTGAGGTTTCACTCGATTTAAGTCGTGACTGTGCCGCCACAACGGGACCCAACCCGCCACAGTGTCCCCGCCCGGCGGAACTAATCCCCCGAAATCTTGAACTGAGAAAGAAGCTCGAAATTGAGTTCCAAACTTTCCATTTTGCAACACACCTTCAACCCTTGACATTCAAAAACTACCCTTTCACGTCAAGATCAGTTTCGAGAGTTCTACTCTCCCGAATTTGATTCGTAAAGTCGTACAGGCCTTAACATCTTGGATATCCACTGTCACGACCCAGGGGTACACCCTAGATGAACATGACATACTTGACCCGAAGGGGTCTCACACAAGCCCTTAGTATATCATAACATAAGATAAAGAAATGATGCGAAAATTTAAAAACTTATTCCATACCATCAAAAGTCTTTTATAAAAGCAACGGAAGTGTAGACTTGTCTCAATTAGCCATCCAATACAATCTTTGAATCAAATAGGGACACAACCTTGCAATATCGTCCGAAAGAAATGACTAGAAAGAAACTACAAATGACTCATACGTCCTCGAATCATGAGGACTCACCACAAGCTAGGAAAATAGTGGATCAAGGTTGAACACAAAGAAGATCGCCTTAAGAATCGTACCCTACACTTTGGAAAAATGTTGAAAATATGGGTTAGTACAAAAATGCACTAAGTATTTAGCAATGCATAAAAACCTTGAAAAATGTGCTAAAAAGGACATTTTAGTTGAAAAACATTCTCTTTATCAAGTTTGAGAATCATCATGTACATTAGTATAAAGAATAAGTCACAAGCATATTCAACATATAGATCATCATAGCACAATATAACCATCTCATAAGAAATCGTAAGTTATACTTGTGCAAATGCATAGATAAGATCCCATAATCCATCTACACTAAGTACCACTTTTAGGCCACCATAATCATACTTACCATTCTTTGATAGAATCCTTTGTTAATACTCATAGACAAGGAAACATTCACCTTTTATAAGTCATATCAAGGAAAGCAACTCATAACAACAATCCACATTAAGCATACTTCATTTCATAAATCATCATAACATAAAAGGAACACACCATAACTACTCTCAAAGCCTACTTGTGCAATGCATGGATGAAGTCCCATACCCCCACTACACTAAGTAGTGTTCTTGAGGAGCCATAGTTCATAATCATTCATTGTGGGAGTAAGCCTTAGCCGACATAGACCATGTGAGAAAATCATGGAATCTGGTGTTACCCACACCGAAAAGGGTATCCTACTTACCTAATGTAGAACCATTAGTTTAGCTTTTAGGTGGATCTACTAGCTTAAGCTGGCACGACCCAGGGGTACCCCTTAGACGTAATATGGTGTACTTGACCCCGAAGGTTCTCATACAAGCCCTTAGCATAATTGTAACATAAGATAATAGAAAAAGTACAGAAATTTAAAACTTCTTTTGAACCATACAATCGAAAACATTTTCATAAATAAGGGAGTCTTTACTACACTTTTTGCCTCAAACCATCTATTATACTCTTGAATAAAACTCTTGGGATGTGCAGCCCTACAAAGTCTAAAACATAAAGAAATGATATAAAGGAAATAATGTGTTTGTCCTCGAAGCTATGAGGACTCACCAAATCTTCAACTCTTATTGCTTCTTAGAAACCTACCCTCCAAAGGAACTCAATCTCCGAAAACCCTACATTTGTTAGAATGTAGGCAATATGCGTTAGCAAAATATACCAAGTATGAAAGCTAGCACAACATCATAAGAGCATCTCAAAATGGTTAGTCAACATAAGACATAAACATAAGAGATAATAACATAGTCATAGCATCATCTCCAACATAAGCATCATATAATCATAAGTCAATATAAGACATTGTGAATGAGCATAGGAGATAAGTCATAATCATATAAGCATAATTGACTTTAGTAATCTATACCATAATAGCACCATTTCTCAAGTAACCTCAAAAACATACATATGCAAAGCATGAATAGCATCCCATAATACCACACAAGCCAAGTATCCCTTTTTGGTCATTTTAATCATGACCTATATACATGGTGAAGTCTCTAAGCTTTTCTATACCAGAAGGACCATACTTCTAAGCAACCTCAAAATACACTTGTGCCAATGCGATGAAAGGCACCCCATACTACCTTTCACACTAAGCATAACCTTGAAGTCATCCTAGTTCTATTCACCCTGCTTTGATCTTACTATTGGTTATAGACAAGGGGAACTATCACCTTTAGTCAATCATATCTTAGAAAGGCAACTATAAAACAACCCAAGCCTAAGTCTATACTATCTAAGAGAACCCTTCATAGCTAGCCTCAAGTCATACTGTGCAACTGTATTGATAGCATCCCATACTACTACCACACCTAAGTACCTTTAGACTATCATGAATGTTCACTAGTTGGGACTAGTCTCTCTATTCTATTTGCCTCTATCTATATAAGGTACTTCTCTATTTGGTACTAGGCAAGTCACAACCCATGAATGAACTCTATTTCTCAATTCAAGGCTATCAAGGAATAACCCCCTAATAGGCCAAGACCATGCTATCATCTTACTAACCATAACTAGGTTAAGGCTAAAGCTAACTACCTTGGAAGACACACTATCATGCAAGTCCAAGCTACTCTAGGAAAGGTACAAGTTTCCTATCCTATCTATCATCAAATAGTTCTAGACCAACTAAGTCATGCTACCCTTAAAGTATACTATGATACAAATGCCAAGATAATCCCTTAGGAGAGCTTGATTCTCAATCCGTAAGCTTCTTTAGGAGAG
>NW_026020564.1:4221551-4309156 GCF_900185275.1 Solanum verrucosum
CAGAGATAGTGACATTCCGAAGACAGCCTTCAGAACTCGGTATGGTCATTATGAATTTGTAGTTATGTCATTTGGACTAACCAATGCTCCTGCAGCTTTCATGGATTTGATGAACAGAGTGTTCAAGCAGTACTTGGACTTGTTCGTTATCGTCTTTATTGATGATATCCTCATTTACTCTAGGAATGAGGAAGATCATTTGAGAGTTGTTCTCTCTCAAAGATCGCCAGTTATTTGCAAAATTTAGTAAGTGTGAGTTTTGGTTACAATCAGTTGCCTTCCTTGGGCATATTGTGTCTAGTGAAGGAATTCGAGTAGATTCCCAGAAGATAGAAGCAGTGAAACAATGGCCCAGACCTACCTCTGCTACAGATATCAGAAGTTTCTTGGGTCTAGCAGGTATTACAGACGGTTTGTGGAAGGATTTTCATCCATAGCCTCTCCATTGACTAAGTTAACTCAGAAAAAGGTTAAGTTCCAATGGTCAGATGATTGTGAGAAAAGCTTTGCAGAACTGAAAACTAGGTTGACTACAGCTCCTGTCTTGACTCTACCAGAGGGTTCAGATGGTTATGTGATCTATTGTGATGCATCCAGGTCGGCCTAGGTTGTGTGTTGATGCAGCGAGGTAAGGTTATAGCTTATGCTTCTAGACAACTTAAGGTACATGAGAAGAATTATCCAACTCATGACCTCGAGCTAGCAGCAGTGGTGTTTGCACTCAAGATTTGGAGACACTACTTGTATGGTGTTCATGTAGATGTGTTCACAGACCATAAGAGCCTTCAGTATGTATTCACCCAGAAAGAGTTGAATCTTCGCCAGAGAAGGTGGCTTGAGTTCCTCAAAGATTATGATATGAGTGTGCATTACCATCCGGTAAGGCGAATGTAGTAGCAGATGCTCTTAGCAGATTATCCATGGGTAGTGTAGCACATGTTGAGGAAGAAAGAAAAGAGCTAGCAAAGGATGTTCACAGACTTGCTCGCCTAGGAGTTCGTCTTATGAGCATATCAGATGGTGGTGTAACGGTTCAGAATGGGGCAGAATCTTCTTGGTAGTAGAGGTTAAGGGAAAAGCAAGACAGTGATCCAATCTGCTTGAACTTAAGGGTGCAGTCCACAATCAGAGAGTGGAGGTTTTCTCCCAAGGGGAGATGGGTGTCTTCGCTACCAGGGTCAATTATGTGTTCCTAATGTGGCGAGTTGAAGACAGTATATTCTGCAGAGCCCAAACTTCCATATTCTATCCATCCAGGCGCCACTAAGATGTACCGCGATCTACGGAAGTCTATTGGTGGAATGGTATGAAAAGAATATAGCAAACTTTGTGGCTAAGTGCCCCAATTGCCAGCAAGTCAAGGTAGAATATCAGAAACCCAGAGGCATGACTCAAGAGATTGACATTCCTACTTGGAAGTGGGAAGTGATCAACATGGACTTCATCACAGGTTTACCTCGTACTCGCAGACAATATGACTCCATTGGGTGATTGTTGATAGGTTACTAAGTCTTCTCTTTTTTGGCGTCAAGACTACAATTCGGCGGAGGATTACGCGAAGCTTTACATTAATGAGATTGTGAGGTTGCATGGGGTTCCTTGTCTTCATCTCAGATAGAGGTCCTCAGTTTACCTCTCATTTCTGGAAGTCATTTCAGAAAGGTCTTGGTACTCAGGTTAATCTTAGCACAACATTTCATCCCAGACGGATGGTCAGGCAGAGCGTACCATTCAGACCTTAGAGGACATGTTGAGAGCTTGTGTGATCGACTTCAAGGGTAGTTGGGATGATCACCTTCCTCTTATTGAGTTCGCCTACAACAATAGTTACCATTCCAGCATTCAGATGGCCCCTTATGAGGCATTGTATGGGCGTAGATGTAGATCTCCAGTTGGTTGGTTTGAAGTAGGTGAAGCAGCCTTGATAGGACCAGATTCGGTCCTTGATGCTATGGAGAAAGTGCAACTCATTAGAGATAGACTTAAGACTGCTCAGAGTCGCCAGAAGTCTTATGCAGATGTGAGAAGAAGGGAACTAGAGTTCCAAGTTGATGATTGGGTTTTCCTGAAAGTGTCACCTATGAAAGGGGGATGAGATTTGGTAAGAATGGGAAGCTCAGTCCCAAATATGAAGGCCGTTACCGGATCTTGAAAAGGATTGGTAAAGTGGCTTATGAGTTAGAGTTGCCAGCAGACTTAGCAGCAGTGCATCCAGTCTTTCACATTTCTCTTTTGAAGAAGTGTGTGGGTGATCCAGCATCCATAGTGCCATTAGAGAGTGTGGCTGAAAGATAGCCTTTCTTATGAGGATGTACCAGTTGAGATTCTCGATCGTCAGGTTAGAAGGTTGAGAAATAAAGAAGTCGCTTCAGTCAAGGTTTTGTGGAGGAGTCAGTCAGTAGAGGGAGCTACTTGGGAAGCAGAAGCAGCCATGAAGTCCAAGTATCCTCACCTCTTTCCTTCCGATTCCATTCCAGCTTGAGGTAATAGTTCCTCTTCAGTTTTTCAGTCATTCATGCGAAAATTCAGTCTTAGAATCATGTTCCTTCAGTTTGTACTTGCATTTTCAGCGTATTTGCATGTTCTTGGAACTCAGTTCAGTCAGAAATTCAGTTCTCAGTGTTTAGTGGTAGGGATTGCAGCCCTTCCCTCTATTTCAGCTAGTTTAGTCTTCATTCGAGGACGAATGGTCCCAAGGGGGAGATAATGTAACACCCCGTATAATAGACCAAAATGCAGATTTTGAGAAGTTGCAGGTGCAACCGGTCATCCACGGACCGTAGGTCAGACCACGGCCCGTGCTGGTGGTCCGTGGTTCACCACTGCAACCCCTCCCCAAACCAGCTCAGAAAATCGGTAAGTCTCGACCCACGGTCCGTAGGTCAGACCACGGCCGTGATCTATGTCCGTGGTCAAGACTCCTTTACCCAGCCTGACACGAACTACGGTCTACCAGCATGGACCGTATTGTTCAATGCATGGTCCGTAGGTCTGACCGTAGATGAGGGTCAGCAGCAGTTAGAGGAAAATTGTTGATTGGGTCAACTTCAAATGGTCATAACTCTTAGCACAAAATAAATTATATGTCCCATGATATATGAATGATAGATAATTGAATCCTCTTTCCAACGCCACTAAGTTTGCTAAAATCTGACCTTGAGTAAAACGTTATGCTCATTTTAGTGAAGACCTGCCGGACAGACTTGACCGATGGATCCACACGACGGCCAAGATCAAACGACGGACCGTCGTTCCTTCCGTGGATGGGCTTTCCATAATTAAGTTAGGGTGTTTTGGTCCTTTTCCTATTTCGTTGGACCCCTAAGCTACGTCGTTTAGACCCTAAATTCATGAGGTTTTAGTCAGTTTAAGCCTAGGAACATAACTAGAACTTACCTAAGTCAAATCATTAATCAAAACTTAGAAAAATAAGAACGCTAAGAGGAGAAAGAAGTCAAAACCCTAGTTCAAGAATGCAGCAAGCTTTCTTCAGTTCCAGCCCAGAAATCAAAGGATTTCTCCGTGAAATTCGTCACCAGGTATGTGGATTTCATTGTGGGTTCCTTTCAGCCCATTAGGTCCCTAGATTTCAGTCAGTTTCTTGATTCCCTTATTATGACTAGACCTAGGTTTCTTGAATGTTAGAATTGTTGGGTTCTTAGCTATTAGAATGACCTAAATCAGATTAGTACGTAAATATTCAGTTTATTGCATGAATTCCAGAACCCTAGCTATGTATTTCTTTAGTTCTTAATTACACATGTTAGGTCAATATTTCAGTTATCAGTTATACATGCCTCAGTTATTAATGCATCAATATCAGTTTAATTGTTGCATACTCAGCTTGCATGTTCAGTTCGAGCTATCTAGTAACTTAGATAAATTCAGTCATAATGTTAATTACTTAATCCATTAGGAGTAGCATAATACCGAGTTGGATAGGGTTCAGCGTACCCAAATAGTCCCAGAACTACTAGCCACGTAGGTTGTAAGTCCTCTCTGTGGACATCATTTCAGTGATCACGCCAGCATGCCTCTATACCTCTGGCAGGGTATAGGGTTCCTTGATGGGGGTATACATCGGCCTTCACATTTAGCTCATGTGGTTTTATTATCGGTTATTAGTAGCTCCAACAGTTCAGTCAGATTCTATTACATTGACCATTTATCAGTATTCAGTATTCAGTTTCAGCATGTTATAAATTGGTCACTGCATTTAGTTATCTCAGCATTCAGTATCTATATCTTGTTCAGATTATATCATTGCTATTTGCTTTGTTCAGTTATATGTTATTTCAGTTGTATTCTATTATGCATGCTCAGTGCCTTTCAAGTACTGACGCATACATGCGCTACATCTTCTCGTGATGTAGGTTCAGGTTCTCAGCATCCAGATCACGCTTAGATGGATTCTCGATCTCCAGTTCAGCAGAATCAGTGGTGAGTCCTCATTCTCCGAGGACAATAGTCATGAGTCTCTTTTCAGTATTACTTTTAGTCCTTTAGTTTAAGTTTTGCTAGACTTAGCTGGGGCCTGTCCCAGCATTTCTAGTCAGTTAGAGGCTATTTTCAAACATAGATGGATTTAACTTAGTATTGAGTTAATATTTCTTTGTATTAAACTCATCAGTTTTCATATATCTCAGTTATAGTATATGGGTATTCCCCATCTTTTCATCTTATTATGAAAGAAAACAACAATAAACTATGATACAATATACTATCACAGATCTTCAACAAAAAACTTAACAATTTGAAAGCGAAAAGAACATAGAGAAGAAACTCAAATTGTTAATGAAATTTCTAAAAGTAGTGGACAATTCTATGAGTATTAGGCCAAAAAATATTTGTTCTTATTGCCTCTTGGATATAGGCCTCTATGAACAGTTCATTGTTCTTCTTTGATTCTCCAAATAATGCTTATGCAGGATCACCAAAGAAAATCATTTGAAGAGTTGCAAAGAAATGATACAAAATAAAATTTGGTTTGAAAAGAAGAGATCAAGTAGCACATACATTTTTATTTTTATTACAACAAGAAAAGTTAGTATTGTCATTTTCACAAGTTTTATTGGTTCTTAGACACCAAAACAAAGTAAAGGAAACCAATTTAGATTTGTATACATAAAATTAGAGAAAAGAGTCAACTATGCTCAATGAAGTGTCACGCTATAGATTAAAAATTAGAAATATGTAAAAATGTTTCAGTTTCAAACATATTTCCTATATACCACATAATCAATGGTCTTGACTTGTTCCTGCAAATGCAAGAGATCAATTTTTACACCTAAATTACCTGCTATATATAATGAAAGAATATATAGATGATATTTTTCATGCCTAGAACTAAACATCAAAGTTTGCTTAAGATTTGGAGGGCCACTTGAATTTATTACCAAATTATCGAGCAATCAGTCTCCAAAAGGTTCTCATCCAATGGCTACTTAATCTTTAGGTTTTAAGTTAATTGAAGCACAACACTATTGCAATACAGGTTTAATAGCATACTATTATATATACCTTAACAAACATTTACAACAGGCACACATGTGTTGTCCAGTTAAACTATCTTCATGTATTGTTCTAGTAGTAGTCATAATACACCAAAAAAGCAAACATTTATTGGGATTAAGCTATATCATGACCATATCATAACTTTATAGTGGTAAGATGCTAGAGTTGGAGTTCAACCTATCTTCTACACTTTCAAAAATTATGGTGTAGTGAGATGTCGAGACTCGAGATACTTCAGGAAAATGTAAACAACAATCGTCTAAGTTGAAAAACATGGATTCAAAGCTCAAACATTATACAAAATTAAAGGACTGAAAAACTTCAAATGGAGAAGGCATGATAAAGTATGGAATTAATATAAAGTTGCAAACAAATTGATGCACCTCAACATAAGCTAGTAGAAAAGTTAATGTGGAGTAAATTAATTATATGAATAAGACGAATGTACTCTATCCAAGTTTACATTTAATATTGACCGTCATATTTATGAAAACAATCCACTTAATTGTCAACTCAGATTAAGTTCCATGAATAGCTCCTTGTGATATACTCCAGTCCATTCACATTTTCATTTTGGCATTAACAAAATTGAGATTTTGAGTGTGACTCAAGGCTCCTATGTAGTTAGATCTTACAATTCAACATTCAAGTATACCAACAACCATGGTTCTAGCATGACAACCAAAGTAACACAAATTTTCCAGGTGAGTTTACTACGCCAAATTCCTTAAGATGACTCATTGCCACATATATGTTTCTTGCCCTATGGTAGGCGCCTACGTGCTGCTCGTTTTCATTGTTTCTTTCAATATACTCTCATCGAAGTATGAGGCAACGCGTTACAACAAATAGAATATTATTGCTATTGAGGGAAAGAGAAGTTATCAGGAGGGAGAGAGTAATAGAGATTGTACAAGACAAATGAAGAAAAACTTAATATACTTGAATTTTACAACAACATGGTGAAGTTATATTTACTTAAACGAAAGTCAATTCAACAAACTTAGCTGAAAGTGGCATATCCACCTGCTTTTGAATCTCGAGCGTTGAGGTGGCCAAAAAATATGGAAAGCCTACATATCATCTTTGTTACTCCCACCTTCCTAGTTCCTAATAATTGGTCCTCCATGGCCAAGTGAAGTTGTAGATATTGAGAATCCAAAAAGACTATTCTTTTCCAGCAACATCAAAATGAGGAAGATACTTCCTGCAATTAGACAATATTAAAGCGTCCAGGATCGCAAGGGTAGAAGTGGAGTTAGGGGATAACAATTTTTGGAAAGTTGCGATATAAACCTATTTTTCTCTCACAATCTGCTATTTATCAGCCTAAATTTCAAATGTATTCACTTAATCTGATGTTGATCTCGAGCACTAAGAAAGATTATCCATTCATAACAATCTCAATAAGAATACTACAATGCTGAAGTTTACAAATTTCATTCACAAATTTTCAATCTAATACAAATGAAAAAGAACTTGAAAGGAAAATAAAATGGGGGAATGAACCTACAACAAATTGTATGTGTTAAATACTTATATGATCAGCAAAATCTATCAATAACAAGTGATTGACACGGAAAACGACAACATTATCTGATGCATTATCAACTAATAAAGCTATGTATATTCTGATTGGGAAAAATTAAATCATATTTTCATCTAAATGGTTGAACATGAAAATCGTAAGAGTGATTTTTCTAGTGAGTTTTACTAGAGAAACACATAAGAAATTATTTCAATAGAGAATGAGACATTGCTTACTTATTTACCAGCAAACAAAAGGGAATAGAAAACTTATTAATTAATATATATTCTTGCCTAATTAACTAGTGAATAGAAAATGTCATTTGAGGCAGATTGAAAAGGTCAATAACTACAAAATTATTTTACAAAATGAAGGGAACAAAACTTAACTGCCATATAATGCTTGTCTTCCAAGAATAGATGCATTTATGCTTGTAAGATACATAAATCTATTCGACAATCATTTGCATTGGAACAAATTAAAGGATCACTAAACGACTCACATTTTACAGTTTTTTTGTTGGTCTGGGTGGTTCAACTGACAGCTCGACGCTTAAAGATTTTGATTTAATAACTGATGGCTTCATCTCCACTTTGCTTGTGTTGAGTGACATCAGCTTTTAGCGTTCCTCACGTTAATGCTAGGCTGAAAAACATTGTTCCTCTTTTGTGTAGGACAAAACTAATATATTTTTTGGGTGACGCTAGAGATTATCCAGTATGACTTCCTCAGATGAATGTGGAATAGTCTATTTGACAATGTCTGTTACACATGGTCAATACGTAGAAGTTGGTGCTGAAAACAAAATTAGTCATTTGTAAGATTTAAAAAATCTAATGAGAAAAAGCTAATGCAAAATAAGAAAATATAATCAGCCTGTACATGTATAGAATTTAAATTTTAGCCAGCTAATAGTTGGTAGGGGCAGTGCACCAATTTATGCAACAGGATCAGAAGTCATATGAGAAACACAGTAAAAAACTGTAATAGATAGCTTGATCAACGGCAACAGGGGTTTCTCAAGCTTGTTGGTTAGTTTGACATGTTCAAATATAATTTCTCTGTCAAGTATCCAATAAATCTATGTGTTAATCTTTTGATTGAAGTTGGTGAAACTTTTACTCTTGCAGCGGAGATCCAATATGTCTCAAAGAGTGTAAGCTTGTTTGCATAACGTCCAATATCATCACCATACACAACTGCCTAATTTGTTACTCATGTAAAGTTTAATAGTTTTTTGACATGTAGGGAAGTAATGTAATTATGTGAAGAAGTGAGATGATACTGCTATAAGTAAAAGTACCTCTTCGTCTTCGAAAATCAAAATTTGAAATTTGATTTTCTTCTCCAGGACTTTCTTGCTCTCGACTCATGTCCATAATATAGACTTTGCAAGTCCAATCAGGATGTCAGTCGTTATTCGATCGATATTGAATCTTAGTACCATGCGTCCACCTAAGATATCTTGACAATAATATGGGCAGGAAGAGTTAGAGTACCACACCAATTAGAGTTCTCTTCAATTTGTGACATCTAATTAAATTAAGATGCACATTCTTTTTCTTATGTCTAAGTTTTTTACAATGTTTTTACTTCTTACTCAATCAAAAACAAAGTGTCGTATACATATTCTAAACACTCATCAAATCCTTTTGTTAATGTCTAAGGTCTCGATCGATAATAGCAATGTATACATACAACACAATTATACTTGAATAGTTACTGCAGGAAGGGAAAAAGGGCATCTGGTCGTAGACAAAGTTGGAGTGAATTAACTATGCAAAGTATATTAATCATTTTTGTGGGGAAAAGCATAACGTATTACTTGAAATTGAAGGACGACATCTCAAAAGGAGGAAAAGGAGAGCATAGAAAAGGTGACAAATCAACAGTGAAGAGAAAATCTTAATCAATACATGCAACTTAATTGTAAACCACATACCAATATGGAGCTGTCTTGCAAAAAGTATTACCCATAAAAAGGTGATTAACAACAAAAGAGGGACAATAAGTTGTGAAATATTTCACCAAAAAATAGGAAAAAAGACAAGACAAACTTTTAAACAGAGATCAATATTTCCTAAGTGCAATAACCAAAAATTTTGAGTAGAAATTTCTATAAATGTATGATTAAAGAAGGGGAAAAGGTTAATGTAGGCATACTATCAAACACTCTCAATACAGTAAAGGCAAAGGAAAGTACACAGAGAAATCAAGAAGGATTCAATTTGAGCAATGATAAAAGCTATAAAACCAAAGCACATTCAGAACTTTGAACACACGATTGAATGAAAAATCAGGAAAAGCTGGGAACTTGGTTAAAAGTTCCCCAAGATCCACATGCAAATATTATACATTCAAATTAAAAATTTATTGCATCTTTATTTGTCAGATACAAAATATATCCTTGTTATTCTCTACGATCGAACCATTTATTGCATCTATTGATTTCTTATTTTTATATACCTTAAGATTAGTGGAACAAAAGAGGAAGAAGGGAGAAGAACTCACCAAAAAAGAAGAAAATCTAACCACAATAATAACACAAAACTATGAAAGTAACAACTGGAAAAGGAAGAAAAAGAGATAGGAAAAGGAAAAATGCCCACCAGTTTCACATAGATGGAGCTGCAAGAGGGATGATACAGATTCTTGAGAGCTGAGAAAAGAGCTCATCTCTCTCGCCTCTTTGGTTCCCTTCCACGTACTTTTTAGCCAACAAGATAGGGCCACAAAGAGTGTATATTTTGTGTTGCCTTCCATACAACCAGTTCCAGCACAAAGTACAACTTTTATATGTTGTGTTCGTACATCAAGTCCCATTTCTATATAAGAGTAAAGTAATTTGTTGTGGTTAGGTTCATCTTGGACCAAAACCAAATGGTTTAGTATCTAAGGTAATGTTGCAAAATAACATCATCGTATATACATATCATTCGAACCTAGTTTTGTGTCATCAACAAAAAATTATAATATAAAAGCTTATTCAGAATTATTTGTTTTTCTTTTTATATATTTTAAATAAAAATTAGTATGAGAATATACATAGTAAAGTATAAATTTCAAATCACAAATCTTACTTAGTAACTAGGTAATGTAATCAAACGAACTGAGAAAAACTAACTTGTTGAAACTTTCACAAAATTCTATTCACAATTATTTGTTTTTCTTTTTATGTATTTTAAATGAAAATTAGTATGAGAATGTGCACAGCGAAAGTATAAATTTCAAATCACAAGTCGTACACAGTAACTAGGTAATGTAATCAAACGAACTAAGAAAAACGAACTTGTTGAAACTTTCCCAAAATTCGCTTGGTACAACAGAACTGTTACCTTATACTATTTTCCTAACTAATTATTGTAATTAAAACTTGTGTAGGCAAGTGTATATTATATTTAGAAAAAGCTGATCTCCTTTTTCCCTCAACATGCCCTTTTTATCAAATGGAAGGGTTGGGCAAACGCTTTCAACCATTAAAGGCAATCAACAACAATTAAAGTCGAAGCATTTTGCTTATAAAAAGAAAAATATTTTTTTCTTTCAAGGGCAAAAAGTTATTTGCCTTAATCCAACAATTAAATTCAAATTTCCTTACGGAAGATCCGTAAAATAAAATTATTACTTATTATGTAATAAACCTTCTCTTTTTTCAAATTTGATTAACTACGATTTTCAATTATATTATTAAATTCACAAAAAAATGAATTAATAAATTATAAAATATTTCACTAAATTTGTAATTGCACCTTTTGATTTAATTTTAAAATCTATCATTTAATTCTCCATGTTAGAATTATCGACACCAATCAATTAAATCAAATTTATGAAAAAAATTAATTAATTCTTTATTTTTATGATTAACTTATTTCACGTGCACTTGCGGAATTTTCACATGAAAACTTATAAACAAGCATAAAGGGGTGTCATGATCTATCTATCTTGAGTTCAACGTGATTTTATCAACTAATTATTATATCAAAAATGTGTTGATCCATAATGAAAATGTCCATCAGAATAGTGAGTGAAACTCGGCAAAACTTTTCTTTACATTGCTTGACGACCTCAAAAACATTGTCAAAAGCTAGTCATTCCCTCTCGATGGAACAAAAAAAAGATATCCTAATTTGAATACAAGTTATGTTGGGATAAGTTATGATGGGATTAGTTGTGTTGAGATTAGTTTTTATTGTTTGTTTGGTTTGTCATATGCAAACTTATATATTCATTGCATAATTTCTAAGAATAAGTTGTTTGTTTACAATAATACCCTCCACCTTATTTAGTTTTTTTTGTTTTTTGACATTTTCTTTGCAAGCTTTAATTAATTATTCATTCTTAAAAATAAAATTTCATCTTATTTTAGCTTAAATAGAATCCATGTGCAAAAGTTTTCTTTGGAATGGAGAATCACAAAGTAAAGGGAAATCACTCATAGTCTGGGAAACACTATGCAAGTCAAAGGTTGATGGAGGTCTTAATATTACTGATATTTATGTGTGGAACGAAGCAGCCATTTTAAAACATTTGTGGAACCTATGCAAGGAAAAGGATAAACTATGGATTGTGTGGGTTCATACATTCTATCTAAAGGGTAGGAAACCATGGGAGGTGGAAATCAAGCAAGCATCATGGGTTGTGAAGAAAATCCTTACAGCAGGACAATGGCTAGAAGAGAGGGGTTTGCAGGTAAATGAAATCATGGAGGAAACAAAATTCAATATCAAAGGAATGTATCAGAAGCTAAAAGGAGAATATAGTAAGGTTCCTTGGAGAAGATTAACTTGCAACAATCTTGGCAGTCCTAAATGGGTATTTGCTTTATATGTGGCTATACATAGGAGGCTATACACTAAAGACAGACTGAGCAAATGGGGAATCATAGATGATGATATATGTTCATTATGCAAGGCAGAAGTTGAAACACATCAGCACTTGTTTTTCACTTGTAGCTTCTCAACGCAACTATGTCAGAAGATGTTGAACTAGCTACTCATCAACAGAGGTTGTGAAGGATGGAGTGAAGAACTGGAATGGGCCGCAGGGCATGCTAATAGAAGGAAAGGAACCTCAGAATTTTTCAACACAAGGAGAGGAACAGAAGCATGCTTAGCAGATTAATTACACAAGACATTCATCATAGAACTAGCATGATTCCTAGACTAAAAGGATATATGCAAAACCTTAATTTTTATCCTTAGAATAGTTTCTAGTTAGAGGTAGAATGAGTTGTAGTAGATCTCTGAGAGTGGAACATGTCCACATCCAGAGTGCTAAAAATGTACAGAAGTGACAAATTCGGTAATAAAGTTACAGTTACGAAAATAAAAAATAAAAAATTGTGTGTGCGTTTTCATGATTGTGTCGTGTGTTTTTAAAATTAAACTTTAATCTTATTTAACTTAAAAATAAAACTTCCATCTTATTTAACTTAAAAATAAATTTTTCATCTTATTTTGCTTTAAAATAGAACTTTCATCTTATTTAGATTAAAAATAAAACATGCATCTTATTTAGCTTAAAAATAAAACTTCCATTTTAAGTTTGTTAAAGTAAAAGAAACTTTATCATTAAAGTTATATACATTTTTAAGTTATCTACATTTTAATTGATATACAAAATATAATTTTTAAGTGAGAAGTAAACTATTTAATTAAAAATATGAATTTAACCCCCCTTGAAATCAATACTGACTCAATTAATATTATGCACATGATAAATAATAACAACTTGCTCTATGATAATTTGATTGTTGAGTGCAAGTACTTAATGATGAAGCTGGAAATCATCAAGTTGTTCCATATGTTTTGAGAGCAAAATAAAATTGCGGACACTAATTTATCAAAAGAAGGATCAAAGATAGCAGCTTTTGATGAACCTACCGTTTTGATAATTCCTTCCGTGTTTGTTCAAAAGGAGGTGAAAATAGACATTTTAGAAACTAGTTATGCTAGGATAAGAAACAACCATATTAACATTTCTCAAGGTCAGGATATGGCCCAAACAATTAATAATGAAAATAAGCTGAAATAGACTAAAATACCTTCAAAATAATTATTCCGACCATAAGCTGATATTTCAACGGGGAACTACTTTAACTCTCACTTATAAACTAAGATGCTATAGATTTGTATTTGTAGAGCCGTTAAAATGAGCTTAGTCTATGGGACTGGTTCAACCCGATTTGCTATCGAAGTAGGGTTGAGATATGATTTTTCAAGTCCATTTAAAATTGTTAGGCTTGAGACTTGACCGAGGCCGGGCGAGGATTGGCCCATGAGTCAAAAGTATTTGTTTACTACATTTGATTTTAAAATTTTCTCATTTTTCTAATGTTATATCTTTCAAATATGAGATTGTAATTCGAAGCACCACTAATCATATGTATAATGTATGTTATGATTGTAATTATAAAGTATTTTTATATAAATTTGGTAGATATTTAAAAACTTAATATATATTCAGAATTTTAAGTTTTGGTTGTATTGTATTATATGAATATTATTAGATTTATGATATTTGGAGGAATTGAGACTTAACCTTAAGCTTGAAAATTTAGGAATATGAGACGTACTTGACATATTAGTTGGCAGCTAGAATTATGAATTTAGTTATAAATTAGAGTGAGTTGTGGGTCTAGGCTAGTCATATAGTAACATGGGTGTCTATGGACTCATTTGCTTACAAATTATGCATATTTTGATAGATTGGGAACGTTCGAAATCCTTACGGAAGGAAAAAGTAATTTTTTGAGGATTTGTGACACGTGTTCGGCATTCAAGATATGTTAAGAACTTAGACTTCGTTGAAGGACGCTTTTCTAATTAAAGATTAAAATGGGAATAGACAATGGGTAAGGGCAAAAGATGGAGGTCTCGTACCAATGGTGTGACGGGCATTGGTACGAGTACCGGTGTTATAAAAGGGAAAGTTTATTACTATAGAATGTGGATTGTAATCCGAGAATGCCAAAGCATGTGGGTATTAGCTGATGTATTATTGACTTGAATTCTTTTGTGTGATTGTATTTCTTTATTGAACTCATATATTTGTGATAGTTGAGGTGATTATATATGTTGCTGATATTTGATTGATTGAGATGCATCATCATCCCCTTTTATTGAAATCATACTGTGCACATGCATTGACATTAGATTGAGTATAAGTTGGGCACGTGGAGATCGTCTGTGCTGGGATTGCGAGATGTTAAGATTGTTTTAGTCGAAAAATAAAATAAAAATGAACTTGTTTTGAAAAATTGACTAAACTTATTATTTGAAGAGAAATCGATTTTCCAAAAGAAACAGAGTCGCCACTTAATTTTTCTTTTAAAAAAATTAAGAAAACTTATAGTTTTTCAAATGATTAAAAAAAATTAAAATCAATTGAAATAAAAAAGGGTTCGGGGTTCAATTTACATTTCGAGAAGGTGTTAGGCCCTCGAAATATCCGCTAACTTGCGGTTGACCAACGATTTGACTAAAAAAATTTACTAACTTGAAAAAAAAAAATGAATTAAGTAATAAGAATCCATTTTTATTTTAAGGAAAATAAACTTAAAAGAGATTTTTTAAGGGAAATAGTTCATATTGCAAGACAACTAATAAAATAAGACTAAGTTATAAATAAAAATATAAATATAAATATTTTAAATTGAGCATAAAAATGGAAATGACTTTCTTCTGGGGAATTCAATTAAATAGAATCAATTCAAATAAAATGAGTTAGAATATACGATAAATAAATAAGGAGAGAAGTAGTAAAGTCGAATTTGGGCTTCTGGCCCAAACTCAAATTTTTCCAGACCCTTGGTCCACCTGTCCTAAGCCTAAGGTTTGCCATAAATGGACTTGACCCATTTTTGGGATCTTTTGGACCCATTTTTCCTGCTAGGACCTTCTGTATACTGTTTCTGTATATCAATGTATATGGTGCTTTGGGCTAATTTTTCTGTATATATCGTTGTATACTAGTGAATACATGCTTATATATCAACTTTTCTCCTATATATCAGCTTCCCATTGCCCTGTATTTCAGCATTATGTTGATAGGGCTGACTCTATATATATAAAAAATTGAACCTCCATGGCTCAATTCGGAAAATGCAAAGAGAGGAGTGATGGAGTCCAAGATGAACTTGATCCGAATTCCATGTGACAAAGAAAAAGAAAAGAGGATTAATATTACAAAATTATAACACAACAATGTGTCATAACAAAAGATGATAACACATTAAAAGTAGATTATTGCAATAATTTTTATCAAACATGGTGGCGAATATGACGGCCTAAGAGAGAAAGGAATATGGACTTGCAATAAACTAAAATTTGAAAAAAAAATTGAACAAGAAAACAGAGTTAACATTTTTTGATTGATTCAATTACAAATAATATGAAACTTTAGGCAACTTCAGATAAGAGAAAAAAAAAACAAGGTCAGAAGTGAGCAATTGGAGAAGTTACTAACATTAATTAAGTACATTAGTAACACACTCTAGATAGCACAAGATTTTAACACATTGAATAGAAATAGGCATTTGTTTATTGAGATTTTTTCAATAGCAATAGATTTAAGCAGAAAGGTCAATAAATATCCAAACATCAAGTAGGCAGTGATTAACAAATGCTAATTTAACATAGAACAAAATAATACTAATGAACAAGCTTTCTCTACAACCTATAGATACTCCAAAACGGTGAAAAGAGGATGATCATTATGTCCGTATTTAGTTAGAAAGAAAATAACAAACGTGTGTAACACTAAAAATCAAGTAAATTCTAACATAAACAAAATGACAAATTAATACCAAGAACTTGTGATTGAAAAAATTATATAGCATCTAAACACGGATAAGAACGAGAATGCAAAATCACCAACTTCAGGAAAAGAGATTGGAAGAGGAACAAACATGTTTTAGCATCTTTCCAAGATACTAGAGGTAATAACAAGATTTTAATACAACCGAAGAACAGGAAATGTTACTCAAACTAAGAAAAACACAAAGTTGTAAAGACAATCATTTTTAAGATAATCTAGGCATTGAGGAGGAGATCTTAAGAATCTAAATCAGTTATATATCAAATAGAGGGGCCATTCCTCTAAAACTCGGTCGAACAGAGACATAGAAAGGAAAAAGAAAAGAGACTCATAATCTAAATCTGAGCCAGAATAAGATCAAATTTCAGATTAAATAGGAAAAGAACTAAATTAAGAACAAAACACGGAAGGAAAGAACATAAAGTTAAACACTAGTTGAGATACTTAATGTTCTTAAAGTATCGCGAGCCTTATCCAATCATATTGCAAAAATATACCTTATTCTGGGCAGCGACTGAGACAACAACAAGTAGAGACGAGCTCTTCTACCACACGAATTCGAACCTCAAACAACCAACCAAGAATTTCGAGCTAACTTTGAACAAGGAACTTCTCGCTTCTTCAAATTAAAAGAAAAGAACCGTCGAAAACTTCTTAAGTATAAAATTTTGTTCCAAGAAATTCCAACCCTCAAATCAATGAAGGAACAGGGTATTTATAGGGGGAAACTAGGGTTCGGAATTTTGGGGGGAAAGTGGATGAAAAACGGATAGGAACGAGGGCCTATGAGTTTGAATTTCAATTCCAAAATATCCTAGGATTGAGGAATATACCGAATTAATCCTAATTCCAACAGATTGGAATGGGGTGAAGGGTCTCGATCGATTGATTGTCCTCGAGCGTTCGCATGGCTCGATCTCACGCTACAAAGACGGTTCTTCGTGCCTTTTCTACTAGGACAGCTATGCGATAGTACTGTTTGTCGACGGAAAGGAAGAAGACGACAACAACTTTAGCATACTTGTTGTACGCATCTGAAATCAGGTCTTATGTTGTGTGCTCGCTATTGGAATCGTGAGTTGCTCCGTTTGGAATCGCGTGAATTGGAGATGACCTGACGTCGTTTGGTTGCTGTTGTTTCCACGTGAATTGACGACATGAAATCGAGTGGATTCCGTGAAATCAAATTGATGTCGTGTCCTTGTCGCTGGAATTGACGTTGCTCTGTCGTTTTCTGTGAGCGTTTTCTCTATGTTAAAGAAAGAGGGTTAGGCCGGGCCAGGTATTTAAGAGAAGAATTGGTCTCCGGCTAAATTGGAAAGAAAGGGAAAGTTATTTGGGCCCAAAATTGGTCTGAAATGATTGATCCAAGAGTGCAATAGGGACAATGCTAGGATTTCTATTGAGGGAATCGTCAGGTGAAATACCATCATAGCCAATTTAACCAATTAGCCAAATCAGATTTAGTCTGTGATTCGGCTACTAAATAAATAAGACAAATTAATTATAAATTGATTGATGAGCTTCTTAATCTTAACGAAATAAAATAATTAATTTAATTAATTCAGATACAATCTAATTAGTTCAAAGTTAAAACTATAATTGAAACCATAACTAAATTAATAAAATATTTATTTTAACAATGTACAAATCTTTGATATGATTTTCAACTATTTATAAAATATACTAAACACATATATAATTATATAAAATATATTTATTATTCAAAATACTATAGCAATAGACAGAACTTACTTAAAATAACCTTATAACCATTTGAATTTTATAAAGCTAATTATTCTAAATTGTTTGAAATTTAAGAAGCTCGAAAATTAATTATTATTGGGGAGGGTTAAAATTGGGTGTCAACAACTGTCCCTTGTTTGACTTGGATTTGATGAAAGAAATCCAAGGAAAATGAAATTGACGAATCTAATTTTGACCGACCACATCTTCATCTTTTTTGTAAATGGGAATTGGTACGGACTTTAGGAATTATAGCCAAACCTCGGAAGTGGGTTTCCTACATATCTCGGGCTATATGAGAATTCAGGTCACTTGTAGTTCGATACACTTGGTTTGACACACGATTTTGAAATAACTCAAGAGTCATCTTGATATCGAATTATGAAGAGGCCGAAATGCTTGAGAATATGATTTAAGAGTGAATGTCGGAATACAACCAATTTTTCAACACTGATCATGCCTACATATCCCCCAACTTAGGGAATCAAGCTGCTTGTAGTTCAACTCAATCGGTTGAAAAGGAAATCTATTATGTAAGATAACATTTGGTTCTGGAGGAGTGACTAGTAAGTCGAGCATGAAAAAAAAGGCTTGTAGCCTCTTAGCCATGAATGCGTAGCTCTTCACATCCATAAGTAAGAACTTACACAAACATAATTTCCAAATCTCTTGGTATATTGTCACTCAGATTGGAAAGTCGCTTCCGGTGAACACTAAGAACTTTCCGAAAGAAAAAAATGAAATCTATAAACCTAAAGAAAAACCCACATGCCTTCTGATAGGGTGTGGTTTAATTGTGGTGGAAGTCGCTCCTCAGCTCGCGTCCTAAGAGTTTGATACTCCTCTTCGGACTATGTCCCAGTTCACTGTTAAGAAAAAGTTTCACGTTGTGTTGCAACCTTGTTGATGTCATCCGCACCTGTGGTTTGTTTTGAGAATTCATCCTTCCGGATGCTCTCGACAAAGACTGAGATAAAACTCATTAGCATAAAATGTAATTAAAATGGGGAGATAGTGTCTTTTACCGTGTTGACACTTAATTTCTCTCTCCTTGGACATTTGACGTCAACTTCCTTCAGTTTGACGTAAAACAAATAAAGCTTGTATCTCATATTCACATTATAATTCTTTAATATACTCCTCCTTTGATATTAAAGTAATAAATTAGACTGGTGTATTATGTTGATGGCTCTCTTGATGACGTTCTTGCAAATGAAAATAATGATGATGAATCTTCATTGGTAAAAAGACGATAATCCATTAGTAGGATGATGTTGATCCATTGGTAGGATAATGCTGCTACATGATAGGGATGATAATGCTCCATCGACAGGATGATGATATTGATACTCCATCGATAGGATGATGATGTTGATTCTCCATTGATAGGATAATGATTCTTCATTGATAGGATGACGATAATGATATGATGATGATGTTACTCCAACGATAGGATGATGCTACTCCATTGATAGGATGATGATGATATTACTCCATAGATAAGATTATGCTACTCCATTAATAGGATAATGATAATGTTACTCCATCGATAGGATGATGATGATGCAGATTCTTCTGTAGGATAATGTTGATTCATTGATAGGATAATGTTGATAATCCATTAGTAGGATAAAGTTGATGATCTATTGGTAGGACAATGTTGATGATCCATTTGTAGGATAATGTTAATGAAGATCCGTCAATACGATGAAGATAATGATGAAAAAGATCTGTCGGTAAGATAATGTTGATCTATTGGTAGAATGTTTTGCTCCATCGATAAAATGATGATTGACAATGATTTATTGATAGGATATACTGATGAAGATCCATTGGTAGGATGCCGATAATAAAGAACCATCGGTAGGATGATGATAATGATGAAAAAGATCCGTCGGTAGGATAATGTTGATCCATTAGTAGGATAATGTTGATGATCCATTGGTAGGATAATGTTGATACATTGATGAAATGACGATGATGTCCCTCTGGATGATGGTATTATCTCATTTGATAATACTTTAGGATTATCCATTTTGGTGGTAAAGACGATGTCCCTCTGGTATTTCACATTACCGCGTTTGATATCAACGGGATTTGTGAATATTCTTCAAATGTTCTTGATGCTAAAAATGGTAATCTCGTGTCATCGAAGATGCTTGTATATGTTAAGAGTGATGTTTTCACTTGTTCCCATTTTGAACACTTTGTCTTCGTTGTGACTCATGTTTTGCTGGGAATTTAAACGAGGTGCTGTTGCTCGTATTCAGAACTCTTTCTTTTTCTTTTGAAAAACTTCAATGACTTTCCAGCATCCACAAAAAAGTTGTCAATTTTGGGGAGCTCCTCGCCCTTTTGACTTCTCCATATTCATTGAATGGAGGAATATGATGAACTCGAAGCAATCTTATAGACATGCATCAACAGAAAAATTGTTAGTTTTTTTTTTTAAAAAAAATAATATATGTTGACTTCTTCAATCGCTTGCTCCTTGTCTTGCTATCTTCAGTTGATCGCTCTGATCTATTGCTTCTTGATAGACAAGACAAAACATTTTAGGCAAAAACATTTGAAACGTATAGATAAAATCTTTCAGAAAAAGGTTTCAAAAAGCTGTAATTGAAAAAAGGTCACTGCCAAGTGTCATGTCACGTCAAGCTTAAATGATTTTCCTTGGTTTGAAGCTTCGGTGTGTCTGATAGCTTATTCTAGAGAATTCAAAAATCCTTAAAGCTTGGGAAATTTCTGACATGGTTCTCCCGAAATCTACTATAATCGGGAAGCTTTGTAGTTGACTCTGAAATCCAACGATGCGAGAGATTGTTGAAGTTGACTATGAACTTTAACGATGACAGAGATCATTTGAAGTTAGTTTTAAACTTCTAATCATGCTCGAAATATTCAAAATGGACCACAAATTCCTAGTGATGCTTGAAGACATTCTTTAGGCCATCCTAAAGTTTTTTGTCCTAGTAAGATGTCTTGGAGTACCTCGAATTGTTGATATATGACTTGTAGAATTTTTGAGACCTTCTCAAAAATTCTATCCCAGTTGCAACTCTCAATGTATCTTCAGTCTCGACTTATTGGAGAAATCCTCTTCTTGAGAATTTTTTAGTCCCTCTCAAAAAATTTGTCCCAGTTTCTATTGTAAAGAAAAATAGAAATCTTACGAAGATATGACCGAGCCGTTGTGGCGCCTATGTATCCCGCTGAGGCAGGAATCAGGTCCAAGGTAATTTCCCTTCTCGAGGGTTAATAAGAAATTTTAATAAGTAAACGACCGAGGCTGACACAAGCCGCCTACGTATCTCATTTTGGAGAATTCAGGTGAAACGTAGTTCAAGATAACAAGAAGAAAACATATTAAAAGGGATAAATGGGGTGACCGAGGCCATCATAGTCTGCCTACGTATCTCATTCTTGAGAATTCAGGTCAGACGTAGTTCATTACAAAAGGATAAATTCTAAGCATAAACGATTACAAACAAATAAAGGTGGTTACAAGGAAAAGATAGAAATTGAGTCTTTAAACACGGTATCTTTTAACAACATTTAAGTAGATTGATGACTTATGAGATCCAATGTTCATGATCAACCATGTAATGTCATCAAACGAATGTATCGATGTGTTCTTTAAGCAAATTGATGAGTTCTCTTTCATGTGTTTTTGTCAGATAGGCATCACTTTTGATTTCGTTGACGCATTCATCATGTTCTTGATTCACTATTCCGATCTCTTTTGAATTTGGCTTATCGTGAGTTTCAAAGTGTCTGAATTCCTCAATCAGGTGTTTGGGTACCATGATCTTCTCATTATAGTCCTCAAATTTGTTCGCATCTACCCCAGTTTGTTCATTCAGCTTGTGACATGACATGCCATTGGCAGATTTAAAAATATTTTCACTGAAATCATAGACAGATACTATTAGATAGCAAATATAAGGCATGTGAGGCAAGTTTCCGCATTAAAAGAGGTTTTCATTGGAAACAAGAAAATTAGAACTTTGGCCATGACGATAAATCATTTTTCCTTTTTCAAAATATTAGGAGGGAAATTAAAACATAGTGAGGCAAAAATAGAGTAAAGGATGGGTCTTTTGCCTCATTCGGAACACCACCAATTTAGAAATAACATAGAGAAATGTCTATGTCTACCAAGACGAGCGAGGAATCAAGAGCGAAATGGATGTCCAATTAGGCATTTTCTCATTTGACTCGCTGTCATGTATGACTAGTGTCTTGATCATCTCTTCAAGCATAATATCACCTTCTTTGAACCAATTTTTGATTCCTTCTTGTAGACCAGTTTTGTCACGACCCAATTCCTCGAATCATGATGGCACCTACTATAACCCACCAGTAGGTAAGCCAACCCGTAACCCGGAACAACAAGTAATGGATCTGAGGGCAGAAACTAAACCAGAGTAGGCAAAATTTAAGATAACATAACCAGGCGGAAGCAAACCAAAACATATATACAAATAAAGATCTCTCCCAGAACCTGGAAGTCACTAGTACAGAGCTACTAACAAAATGAGTACAAGTCCCAAAAATGGACCACAGAGACTGGACTGTCTCCAAGGGTAAAAGACAAGTCTATATACACAAATGGAGACTAAAATAGTACAAACTTACCCCCGTCTCCGAATCAGACTACTCCAAACTGGATCAACGTTGGCCACTGATACTCGGACCTGCATCACGAAACAGATGCAGAGCGTAGCATGAGTACCAAAACAACAGGTACCCAGTAGGCATCATAGGCCGATTGAACTTGAAAAGTAAAGGCAATATGAAAAGAAGGAATAACAGAAACTGAAGTCAAGAACTAAAATCTAACTAACAATGGAATGCACACGAGTGTAGACAGAACTAACTTAAGTAATCTATAAGCTAACTACACCTAACTGGACCCCCATAAGCCTAGAAGGTACACTCATGCGCAAGTTAAATAAAAACCCGAACGGACCCCCATAAGCCCGACGAGTACACAGAATAACAATAACAAAAGAGAATTGCATATAAGAACCCAAGAACGGAGAACATCAAACAAGAACCTCAACCCTAATTAGTAGAATCTGACAGTACAGAAGCCGGACCTCGAACCGGATGCTCACCAGAAGTACCCAAGTAACCAATCACAAGTATCAAGTATCTGAGGCCGAAACTCTAACCGGATGCTCTATATAAGTATCTGAGCAATAGAGGCCGGACCTTAAACCGGATGCTCAATATAAGTATCTGGGCAATAGAGGTCGGACCTTGAACCAGATGCTCTATAAAGGTGCCAAGGTAGCTGCTGAAAGAGTCCTAATCGATCTACGTTCATAAATGTCCATGAAACGCCGTCCATATGTAGCCAATCAATGTAAGTATTTGGAACCGAATCGAAAATCAAATTCAAATCACGAAGCAGAATTAGCGTCGTCGACATAACTCGTGAAGCCGCAACATCGGGGAAAAATAAGGATAACTAAAGTCTGAGCAAGCGTATCGCCTAGCTAAGGCCCAAACTATCATACTCAAGTCTGCTATACCAGTCTACAGGGATCTAAGCCGGTCGAGCGACATCGGGGTAAAACTAAGGCTTATCGGATCCGAATCATGTATTTCTAAGGCAAGACCTAGTCAAACCTAAACTAAGGTCCAACATGCTTCAAATAAACAGTAATTAAGCATGCAAGCACTCCACATAGCGAGGAGGGTCAATTGATAATGCAAAGCATGCTCACAGTTACCCGATATTTGTCAAAATAGGCCGAAAACATAATTTTTAAACACATATACGTGATTCAATAACTACCCAACCCAAATCCTAACTAATCAACATGCATTCACATTCTCGAGCTCAATCTAAGAGAGGGAAACAGTAGCCTACTTGTAGGACGATCACATGCGCTTCAAAATCACTTCTTTGAAGCTTTCCATTTCGAACAACCTCGAAACGATGCCCTGCTATCAAAAATAGAGTCAAAACATTATTACGGTCGTTTAGACACCAAAATCACAACAAACGGTGATGAGTCAATTTTGGGGTCGAAACGGGAATCGTGGGACCCGTGCTGAAAATTCCAGAATTACCCCAAAAGTAGGTTCTTAATAGCTCCACGAATTTGTGTTCCAAAATGGGACACAATTCAGGGCTCGAAAACCACACAATATCAACATGCAACCGAAATCCAATAACTGGTCGTTAAGGGACCAAACTATGGTCGCTAAAGAGCTGTACCAGATCTCAGATTTAGCTAAATTCTTCAAAGTCTCCGACGGGGGTGCTCGAAATTAGTTCGAAACCTGATAAAATTGAAACAGATATGCTGCCCTACTAAAATAGACATTCCGGACTTAACAGCGCAGTTGAACTTAACATATGAGGTCATCTTGACAAAAAGTGGGTCCCACACCCAAATGTCATTTTAACCAAAATCCACCGAGGGCTTGGAATGAGTTTGGAGGCCTCGGGAGTCAAACGAAAGGTCGTGCTAGACCAAACTCAACATTCCGGAGCTAACCGCGCTGATGGAATTTTCATCCAAGCGTGTTTTCCAAGAATGTTGACCAAAGTAAACCTTAGGCCAAATTTCAAAGGCTAAAACGCCTAATGGCACCGACTAACACTGAAAACCTCGGGAGTCATGCCGACTAAGATACTAGCCTAAAATGACCCTTCCGGAGCTGATGGAATCGTCAGAAATGAATTCCGATGTCATCTTCTTGAACTTTTGATCGAAAATGATCGTTTAAGGTTCATAAGCTCCAAAGCACTAAATCTCACAGTACAACCAAACGAACGACCTGGTGACCGAACTGTCAGTCCCAACAAGTCATAAATGACGGGGTCGCTACAGGAACACTCTAAACGAAACACAGAAAGCAAGACACAGAAATGGCCAAAAAACACGGCGGCACCCAAAAGCTGATCAAATAAATCATCAATACGAGGCTTGGTGTAACGGTTCTTCACTGTCACCTTGTTCAGCTACCTATAGTCAATGCACATCCTCATAGTCCCGTCCTTCTTCTTTACAAACAGAATAGCATCACCCCAAGGTGACACACTCGGGCGGATGAACCCCTTACCTAAGAGGTCCTCCAACTGAAGACTGAGCTCCCTGAGCTCTGCAGGAGCCATCCGGTAAGGCGGAATAGAAATAGGACGGGTGTTGGGCTCCAAATCTATGGAAAAATCAATGTCACGATCTGGGGGTAGGCCAGGTAGGTCTATAGGGAACACATCTATAAACTCTCTAACCACAGGAACTGAGTCAACTGAAGGGTCCTTCTTACTCACATCTCGCACATAGGCGAAATAAGCTAAACACCCAGAAGCAACCAACCGTCTAGCCCGCATAAAAGAGATGATCCCCTTCAGTGTGTGACTATAAGGACCCTACCACAACACTGGAGGAATGCCAGGCATGGATAAAATAACAGTCTTGGCGTAGCAATCCAAGACCACATGGTAGGGGGATAACCACTTCATGCCCAGAATCACATCAAAATCAACTATATCTAGCAGAATAAGATCAACTCTTGTATCATAACCCTGGATAGTCACTAAGAAAGATCGCAATACCTAATCCACTACTAAGGACTCACCCACCGGGGTCGAAATATGAATCGGCTCTGTCAAAGACTCAGACCTCATACCCAATCGGGGAGCAAAATAAACAGATACATATGAGAATGTGGACTCGGGATCAAATAATACTATAGCAGGCTGATGGCATAATAAAAGCGTACCTGTGATGACATCGTCAGATGCCTCGGCTGTCGCCCTCGCATGGGAGGCGTAAAAATGGCCTTGGGCACCTCTACCCGATGCATCTGATCTACCACCTAACCTGCCTCCCCGAGCTCCGCCTCTGGTACCCTGTCGACTGTCCCAACGACCCTGGTCCTGACCACCACCTCTAGCTAGAGGGGGCACTACTGAAATTCGTCTAGGTGCAAGGGGAGCTGGTACAATCGCCCATCGCCCTCGCCGAGGGCACTCTCTGGACCAATGGTCAAGCGCACCGCAATCAAAACACCCCAAAGCTGAACGCCCTGAAGTAACCAGACCGTGGTAATAAGGGAGAGAATCTGATCCCCTAGAACTCTAGCCCGTACTAGGACCACCCTGCTGATGCTGGCCTTCTTCAAAAGCGGGTAATGCCGCCTGAACATGTCAGTCCACCTCTGGCGGGGCCTATCGTAGGAGTCTCTCCCTCTAGTGTAGGACCCGATGTAGCTGCCCTGGTAGCGTGCCCTCTTATCGCTGCCCCCTTGGGCCTCGCGATGAATATGCTCCATGGATCGGGCATGGTCGACCACATCAAGAAATGAACGGCCGGCTGAAACCAAATGCTCTGTGTCGACCCTCAGACGGTACCGCAACCCACGTACAAAACAATGAACTCTCTCCTGCTCCGTGGGAAGGATCATGGTAGCATGTCGACACAACTTATGAAACCTCGTCTCGTACTCTGAGATGGTCATAGGGCCCTGCTCCAATCTGGAGAACTAATCACGAAGCCTTTCTCTGATGCTCTGTGGCATGAACCGGGCCAAGAAATCCTCTGAGAACTCACTCCAAGATATAGGAGGCGATCCAACTAGCCTGGCCTCTCAATACATGCGCCACCACTGCCTGGCTGGCCCATGAAACTGATGAGCGGTGAAGTCGGCTCCTCTTGACTCCAAGAGGCCTAATGACTGTAGCAGCTCCTGGCAAGTGAGCTGGAACTCGTGGGCGTCTGGCCCAATCGCCCTTAAGAATATCGGCGGTGCCAACCTCTGGAATACCCTGAGCATCTTCTGCTCGCGCAAAGGCATTTCCATGTCCTTTTAAGTCTGGCAGGGCGGTCACACGCGCTCTAAAATCACTTCTCCAGAGCTTTCCCTTTCCGAACAGCCTCGAAGCACTACCCCGCTATGAAAAATAGAGTCACAACGTTATTACGGTCGTTTAGACACTAAAATCACAACAAACGGGGATAAGTCAATTTTGGGGTTGAAACGGGAATCGTGGGACCCGCACTGAAAATTCCAAAATTACCCCAAAAGTAGGTTCTTAACTCCTCCCAGAATTTGTGTTCCAAAATGGGACACAATACAGGACTCGAAAACCACATAATATCAACATGCAACCAAAACACAATAATTGGTCGTTAAAGGACCAAACTCTAGTCGCTAAAGAGCTGCACCAGATCTCAGATTTGACAAAATTCTTCAAAGTCTCCGACATGTTGCTCGAAATTCATTCGGAACCTGATAAAATAAAAACAGATATGCTACCCTACTAAAATTGACATTTTGGTCTCAACAGCGCAGTTGAATTTTCCATACGAGGTCATCTTGATTAAAAGTGGGTCCCACACCCAAATGCCATTTTAACCAAAATCCACTGAGGGCTTGGAATGAGTTCGGAGGCCTCAAGAGTCGAACGAAAGGTCTTTCTAGACCAAACTCAACATTTCCGAGCTAACCGCACTGATGGAATTTTCATCCAAGCACGTTTTCCAAGAATGTTGACCAAAGTAAACCTTAGGCCAAATTTCAAAGGCTAAAATGCCTATTGGAACCGACTCACACTGAAAACTTCAGGAGTCATGCCGACCAAGCTACTATCCTAAAATGACCCTTCTGGAGCTGATGGAATCATCAGAAATGAATTCCGATGTCATCTTCTTAAACTTTTGATCAAAAATGATCGTTCAAGGTTCATGAGATCCAAAACACTAAAACTCACACTATAACCAAACGAACGACCAGGTGACCGAACTGTCAGTCCCAGCAGGTCATAAATGACTTGGGGTCGCTATAGAAACGCTTTAAATGACACACAGAAAGCAAGACATAGAAATGACCAGGAGGGTTGTAACACCCCAGAAATTTCGTAGGTTGAACTAGAGCCTAAACGTAGTGTCAATGAGGTATAAAATGAATTCCCCGAAGTTAGTAGACCATCTAGGTGTGCTATGGTGGTCTATGAGTTAAGGCCTAAGAGAGGAGGGCTAAACAAAAGGGGCAAGCCAAGGCCTAAGGCCAAAGCTACCCCAAATTTGGAGCGACTGCCTCAAACTCCACGGCCATCACCACGGCTCATAGTCAAGACTACGGACCGTGGGAGGCTTCGTGGAGTTTCCTTGGTCGAGGAAGAGGGACCTCCAAGTGTCCCAGACACTGCCTCACCCTTCACGAGAGGGACCACGAGTCGTGGTCCACTTCACGGCTCGTAAAGGTGGGCGTAGAGTTCTATTAGCTTTTAGGGAGTTCGGGGTTGTTAGGGTAGCTACTGCCCAAGGCACCACGGGCACCACTACGGGCAGTGGTGCACTTGAAGAGGGAGAGGGGTGGCTCGTGAACATCACTTGGCACCAAGGCTTGAAGGCCTTGCCTCCACAAGGCCAAGTCATGACTAACACCATCACCACGGACCGTGGTCATGACCACGGATCGTGGGAGTCTCCGTGGTCTTGCCTTGGCCAAGTGTTGGCTTGTGCACGAAAGGGGAGCCACTGCCTCCAACACCATGGGCAGTACCACGGCCCGTGGTGCACTTTCACGGTCCATGAATGTTGGCCGTGGTCCCTGACGAGGACCATTTAAATGAGGAGTTTTGAGACTTTTCCTTTTAAGTCCTATTTAAGTAGGGGTGTTTTGGGTATTTTTAGAGGTTAATTATATATTGGTTTTTAAGTCTAAGTTCACAAGTTTTGGTCATTATACACAACACCCAATTGAAATCAAAACTCTCCCACTTCTCTCTAAACTCTTTTTAAAAACTTAGAAGAAGAAGAAGAATACATTGGAGCTAGGGTTTCAAGGTTCTTTCCCAAATTGCTTGGAGTTTCTCCATTGATTCTCAAGGAATCAACTAAGGTATGGTTGCTTATCACTCTTGGGATTCCTTTCCCCAAGAGGTCCCTTCAAGATGAATTTCAAAATCTCCAATTTCTAGGTTTTCAATCCAAAAACGTGGGTCTTCTTTCTAAAGTGAAATTGATGTTATAAACTGAATTTGATTGATGTTATATGAACAATTATGAATGAATTTATGTTGTATTTGTGGTTTCTTGAAGAATTCCCCATGAGACCCATGTTTTTCCTTCTTTTCCTAATTCTAACCCTAGTTTGTGTTGGATATTGAGTGAAGGCTATGAATCGAATGTGATGTTATGTAATTCATGTTTGTATGATGATTTTACCATAGGTTATGTATAATTTCTATGAAATTAGGGTTGAGTCTTTGAATGAAGCCTTGAAGGCTATGAAGGGAATATGTCAATTGCTTATATTGATGTTGATTATGTATTACTTCATGAATTACCTTGTATTATGTATTGGTTATGAACTGATTGGTGATTGAAGTATGAATGTCCTATGAAGGGCAAGAAGGTATGAAGGTTGGTTCTTCTTTAAACTCAAGTATGAAAGGTGAATTACTTAGATTGTAATGATGGTATACCTAATGTGTTGTTGTGGTGTTGATGACTTAGTTTCCTCATCCTTAACCCTCTACACTTGAATTAGCTATGAAATATGTATGTATGTTATGGTATGATTGCTATATGATTGAAAGGTAGTTCTCATTATTATAGTGTAATGTAAAGTGAAAGGGTTACTCACTTACTAAGTGTTTCTAAAATGAAAGGATTGTTACTCATTTATGAACACATATGAGCTATTATGGTAAGATGTTTACATAAGAGTCTAGTAAAGTCTAATGTGAACTTATGTGATGACTAAAGATGATTACAAAAGGGAATTAGATGCTTAGCATCGAAAGGGCATGTAAATGAGATAGGGGTCTCACGTTTATTAAGTCCGGTTCCGCACATGGGTTTCCTCACGTTTAGCAAGTCCGGATTACCCACGGTATGTGTTGTCTCATGAGATGGAAATTCCCCACGTTTAGTAAGTTAGGATTTCTAGGAGCAATCTCCTTGACCCTTAACTATGTGCCCACATAGGACTTTAGCTTAGTGGATCCACCTCGTTAGCTATGTACGAATGGTTACACCTTAGGCAAGTGTTAACCCTCTCTTTTCGGTATGGGAGTAGAACACCGGATTCCATGTAGCTTTCATGGTCTATGTCGGTTATGGCAATATCTCCCTAATGTAAAACTAAATGAAGGTATGAAAGGTATGAACTCTTACTAGGGCTTTCTTAAGGGTTTCTACATTGTGTAAAGGAGGGTATGAGACTTCTCTTGCACATTGCACTTGTGGTATCCTAAGAGAAGGTTGTAGTAGTGTTGTTCTCTAATGATTATGATGATTATGACTTATGTATGTTGAAGCTATGTTATGTATGATCATTATGAATATGGTAAGTTATGATGAAGTATGATCTTATGTATGTATGCATGAAGTAGGTTGCTTAATGTGATACTTGGCTTTGAATAGTGTTATGTGATTCTATTCCTTGCATTACACTTGTATTACTTGCATTGTCTACGTGTTGGGATGATATTATGTTGGTTTGTACTATGATGCTTACTTTGTGTGCATATTGGATTTACTTGGTAAAAAGCATGTTTTGACTAAAATGGCCTTTTTGCATGTTTCAATGGTTTTTATGCATAGTAGTCATACTTGGTACGTGTGTTGTACTGACCCATATTGTCTCCTTTTTCCCCAAACATTTAGGTTCGGGCCGTTGAGGATTCAAGCTTACTTCTCAAGACACTTGGAGTTGCTTCCCCAAGTTGGTGAGTCCTTAAGTCCGAGGACAAGACCCTATGATATAGCTTCTATGTTTAGTTCTTTGCTTATGTTGAAAGACATTGTTGTACTTTCCTATTTCTAGACTTCTTATTGATGTAAGGGCTAAGTCCCATTTTCAATACTTCTATGTCTAGATGGTACATTGTGACGAAGTTAGATTCTATTTTTCATATATAAAGTGAAGTTGAACTTCCAAAGTAAAAGTTTTAAATTTTTCGTGTTTTTATTCTATGATACATGCTATGATGAATGCTAAGGGCTTGTATATGACCTCTTTGAGGTCGAATACGCCGGTAACGACTAGGGGGTGCTCTCGGGACGTTACAAGGGTCATTACAATTTTGCATTGGAAAAGACTAATATAAGTGAGGCAATAATTTTGGAAAAGCTTGATCAAACTTCTGCTTGTTCTGACCCTCCTTTGGCACTAAAGCAAAAGCTTGATGAGGTGCCATGATCACAAACTTGGATTTCTCTCTTTTGCTCAGAGAGCTTACAACTTTCTCAAGTTTTTCAAGGTTGGCAGAGATTATAACTTTCTCCACTTCAAGGTAGCATACTAAGTAACTCACTTCATTAACATAAGATATTCATTCAACAAATCATTTAGACAATAAGTCAACACTCTTCTTTAAAGTCATTTAGGACACGTTCATGCATTTAGGGGACTTCACACTATAGTCATATAGACTTAGGGAACTCATTTTGACACCTTCAAAGCCTACTCGTGCCATGTGTAGATAGCATCCCATACTACTATCTACACGTTGTAGAACCTATCAAGTAACTAGAGTTCACACTAAGAATATCAAGTTTTACATTTAAAGATCCAAGTGTCAAGAATGCTCATAGCACAAATTTCTAAGAGATTCAATAACAAGGCTCGCCCAATCTATACATCATGTCGTCACACCAAGCACAAGAAAGTATCAAGAAGGCCTGACGCCCGGTATCAAGAAGGGTCAAAGCCCAATAATCAAGAGAACCAAGAACCATATTAAAAATGGCTTTCTAATTCGTACTTAAAATGGACAACTTCCATTCATAAGACGGACTAAAAATCCAGAGTCAAGATGGCAAGTGATCCGAATCAAGAAGCATGCCTAGAGTGACAAAGTCACAGCCACAAGAAGGACAAGATCCAACAAGAGTGCCAGGTGATCAAACAGTCCGTACAAGTGGGCGAGTTACATGAGCGTCTTTAACGTCTTAAAGGATACCAACATGACAATGCAAAGTGACAAGAGGTAGTCAAGGTACCAAGATCAACTTTCAAATATTTCCGCAGTTAAAAAAGTGACAAGTACAAGTTTATACACAAACTCAGTGCTTTAGCAAAGAACCAGTCCAACACAACTTTGCAAGTTCAGACCATAGACCAACCAACGTTTCAAGGTCCTCAACTTGTTCACGAGTATATACAACCTTAAAAATACAATTAAATAACTTATTTAACTTCTATTAGCTCAGTAATGTTGACGTAAAATAGGATCATCATCACAAGTAAGCCTAGCATATACAAATACAACTATGCTCCCAAAACAGTGAATCTGTCCAGCCTGGTACCTGAAGTCGCAAGTTAGATTTGAAAAGGAAAACGGAAAAACTAGACTTTATAACCTTCATGAAAGATGTAGGTACATCTCTAAAGGTTGCAAATAAAGACGAATCACCGCAAAATATATTTTGTACAAAAAGATATATTAAAAACACTACAGCTGATCATACGGGATTTCAATTTCCAAAATCTGGGCAGAACTTGCCCTATGTTGCATCCCATATTTCGTATCCATAACAGTTAAATTAGAGGTTTACATAAACATAAGAGTTGTAGGTATACGAGTTAGCTTTCTAAATCATATTTATTCATTGTAAACGAAGTTCTAGAGAACAAGATATGCATAAATTACTAAACACTACCCAACTCAGAAACAGATTTCATCACTTACATGTGAAAGGAATGTCATAGTCTATCGATTTATATTCAACATAGCTTTTCATTTATCAAGAAGAGCACCTAAGTCTACCAAGTCAAGAGATGACATTCAACAATATAAGGCACTTCACATTCCGTCATCTTTATTCATAAGTGTTAAGAGAGAACATACTTTTAATCACAATACAATAATACTTTATTCAAGCTCACCTTGGGATCCCATGAACACATTTATATTCACAACATGATTACCTTTACTTCATTAGATTCACATTCAAATCCTTTACATCACATTCACATATATGATATCATGTCAACACTTCAATTCCTCATATAATGCCTTCAAGGCCATAATCATAATACATTCAATAAGTAAACACCTCCACCATAAGTGGATCACACATCAATCTATCACAATTCTATATCAATTCTACATTAACAATGAAGTTAGGACAACTTACCCTTTTCCAAAGCCACAATTACCATTCCTCAATTCTTCAACAATTCTCAATAGATAAACATAGATAATAATAGAAATCAACTACTCAAATACACCTAAGCATTTTTCCATTGTCATTCAATCATAAACATTCAACCCACTTCATAAGCCAAATTTAGGAAACTTGGAAAGACATGGATTCATGGACTCTTCTTTCTTAAAACTATCAATAAACATCAATAATAATATAAATCATCATTAAAAATAATTTAATGCAAGAACCGAAATTAGGACTTTATTGAGTTTTTGAAGAACTTTCAAAACACTTTGATTTGGCTCCTTGAATGGAAAAGGAATCAAGGATAAAGGATCCCCATACCTTAACCTTCATGAATCCCACGAAAGTTGAAGAAGAAACACCATGAAATCCTCAACTCTAGCTCCCACTTCATCTTCTTCTTTGAGTTAGAGAGAAATATAGAGAGAGGGAAGACTTTGGGATTTTGATTTTGATTTTGATTTTGGGAAAAGAGAGTAAATGACTTGTTAAAAGACTTAAAACCTTATATAAGTCATTTAATTAACTCCTAACCGACCCCCTAAGCCCTTAATCTAATAACTAATTAATTCCCAAAGCCCCAACTAAAAATTAAAATGTCAAAAGCTGGCAGCATCTACGGACCCCAAATCTCTTTGAACTAAACTCAAAAAGCCGATTTAAATTATTTAATCAAGTTACCAACTTCAATACACATGTGAGGCTCTAGTTCTTCCTATTTCTTTTTTAGGGTCGTTACAGATCAAGCTCGGAACAATTGACATAGGGTTCAATTGGAGTTGGAATTTGAAAGTAGTCTTTTGAGGCAATGGCAGAGCAATGGAAGGATTTTGGGTATTTTGAATGGCTTGGTAATTTTGGGGGAAAGTTTGGGGGTTGGTATACTGATTTTGGTGATGGGAGAAGGTTTGCGGATTGTTAACATTTTGATTTTGAGGGGGACGACAAGCTTGTAGGTTGGCATTTTGATGAGGAGAAAAGGTTTGGAGGTTGGTACCTTGAGGAGGAGGTGGCGCTTGGTAAGAAACATAGGCCTGATGGGAATTTGGGGAGGTTAGGTCAATGATGGGGGAGTTTTGAGCGGGGTTAGAAGATGGGTTATGAAACTGTTCCACGCTTGGAGGAGGAAAGTGGAGTGGAGGTCTTCCATCTCCTGGAGGGTTGGAAGCGAAAATTGGATTAGGCAAATCTTGCCTCCTTTGCATTTCGACCCTCATTTCAGAAATTTGTTGCATCAACTCCATAATTAATTCATTTTGATCAGAAACAGTGGATTGAGCCACAACAACATCAGTTAGGCCAATCTCTTCATTGTTATCACCCATTATTATCTTTCTTTTTTGCGAATTTTGATCGGGGAAGGAATCTTTGGGAGCTTTAGATCTTGTATAATAAGGGTGTTCAGACAGCTTATTAACACAGATCATTTTTAAGTACCTGACAAAAGAAAAAATAACTCAAAAGATAAATGTGTTAGTCCTTGAAGGTGATAAATATTACAAGATATCGCACATTGGTACAAACACACAAGAGTCACTTCATTCAAAGATAAACTAATCCACTAGTATAGATAAATGACTTAATAGACAGAAATTTGTCTATTTGATTTTGAGCATAGTGAATCAGAAATGTCAACTTAAGTCAAGACAAAGTCGATTGTATTGTCGTACTTTGATTTTCGATTGAGATGTAACTCTTATTTCTTTCCAAGAATTGGAAAAGATAGAGTTTCTCAAAAATGGAGATCGAGCCTTGAAAGACTGCCTACATATCTCCCGAGGAAGAATTCAGGTTCTACGTAGTTTGACCCACTTGAATCTCTTTTCGATTTGAGATAAAGGGTTAACTTTTTTTTTTAGATGAGAATGTAAGATTTAAAATATGAAGTTCGAACTTTGTTGGGAAACTAAAGACTCGAAGAGTATTTGGACGCACTTTTGATAGTGACTTGATATTTGTGCTTAAATGGTTCTAGAAAATATATTTTTCTCAAGAATGAGTAGGCTAAAACATCTCCAAATAAAGCAACATATTCACACAAGCAGTTATAACACATAAACAGATATTGCGCGATCTAAACAAATATATGACCCTTTTATGCCAAGGGTAGGCCTAACGATTTGAAGAATGTATAACGTCATTTGAAACATTCTATTGCCCAAAAATTCAAATTTATTTAAGTTTTACGAATAAACTGAATAAGGATACATAATAGGGAAAAAGGAATACAAAATAATCAGTCCGCGCAGAGGTACAATCCTAAACTAAACTTTCATGGAAGGTCCTTCGTTCTTGAGCTTGCCATCTCTGAATGCCAACATCATCAGATGCAATGGTAATTTGATAATTCTTCGATTCGAACAAACTATTAAACTTCCAACCCCAAGAGACACTGTTTTGCCAAATGACGTATACATCCTTCAAATTTAAACACATAGGCATGATTGTCTTTTATTGACCAATGGGCCAAATAGACACAAGGTGTGCTTCTAATGGGCCCAACACGCCTTGGGTGTTGGGTCAACTTAGTTCAAATGCGTTAAATCTGAGATTTGGTTTCACTCTATACTAGTTGAGTAAGAGTGGCTTTCGAAAGACTGGGAACCAAGTGGACAACTTAGGCTAGAACTCACGACAACCATTGGACGCATGACAAACCAATAAATTGCCGATCATTCCGGAAAAGGGTTGAGTATAAAAAAGTCCGGCTGCGGTTCTGCAAAACCGTCCTTTAATATACTATAAATACAACAAAAAATGCCATGAAATGTCGTAACAGTTATAGCAGTTTAAACACATTAAGCACAAATAAACAATTCAACAATTAATAACAATTATCAAATAGTCAAATCTTATAGTTATAACTTAATTAACTCCCCAGTAGATTCGTCATTTTTAATTTAGTCTAAAAATAAAATAAAAATGAACTTGTTTCAAAAAATCGACTAAACTTATTATTTGAAGAGAAATCGATTTTCCAAAAGAAACAGAGTCGCCAATTAATTTTTTTTTAAAAAATAAATTAAGAAAACTTATAGTTATTCAAATGATTAAAACAGATTAAAATCAATTGAAATAAAAAAGGGCTACAAGAAGGTGTTAGGCCCTCAAAATGTCTGCTAACTTGCGGTTCACCAACAATTTGACTAAAACATTTTACTAACTTGAAAAAAATGAATTAAGTAATAAGAAACCATTTTTATTTTAAGGTAAATAAACTTAAAAGAGATTTTTTAAGGGAAATAATTCATATTGCAAGACAACTACTAAAATAAGACTAAGTAATAAATAAAAATAAAAATATTTTAAATTGACCATAAAAAGGAGAAATGACTTTCTTCTGGGGAATTTAATTAAATAGAACCAATTCAAATAAAATGAGCTAGAATATACGATAAATAAATAAAGAGAGAAGTAGTAAAGGCGAATTTGGGCTTCTAGCCCAAACTAAAAAATTTCCGGACCCTTGGTCCACTTGTCCTAATCCTAAGGTTTGCCAAAAATGGACTTGACCCATTTTTGGGGTCTTTTGGACCCATTTTTCCTGCTAGGACCTTCTGTATACCGTTTCTGTATATCAATGTATATGGTGCTTTGGGCCAATTTTTATGTGTATATCATTGTATACCAGTATATACATGCTTATATATCAGTTTTACTCCTATTTATTATCTTCCCATTGCCCTATATTTCAGCATTATGTCGATAGGGCTGACTCTATATATATATAAAAAAATTGAACCTCCATGGCTCAATTCGAGAAATGCAAAAAGAGGAGTGATGGAGTCCAAGAGGAACTCGATCCAGATTCCATGTGACAAAGAAAAAGGAAAGAGAATTAATATTACAAAATTATAATACAACAATGCGTCAAAACAAAGATGGTAACACATTAAAAGTAGATTATTGCAATAACTTTTATCAAACATGGTGGCGAATATGACGGTCTAAGATTGAAAGGAATATGGACTTGCAATAAACTAAAATTTGGAAAAAATCTTGAACAAGAAAATAGAGTCAACATTTTTTGATTGGTTCAATTACAAAGGGTATGGAACTTTAGGCAACTTCATATAAGAGGAAAAATAAACAAGGTCAGAAGTGAGCAATTGGAGAAGTTACTAACATTAATTAAGTACATTAGTAAAACACTCTAGATAGCACAAGACTTCAACACAATGAATAGAAATAGGCATTTGTTTATTGAGATTTTTTCGATAGCAATAGATTTAAGCAGAAAGGTCAATAAATATCCAAACATCAAGTAGGCAGTGATTAACAAATGCTAATTTAACATAGAACAAAATAATACTAATGAACAAGCTTTCTCTACAACCTATAGAAACTCCAAAACGGTGAAAAGAGGATGATCATTATGTCCGTATTTAGTTAGAAAGAAAATAACAAACGGGTGTAACACTAAAAATCAAGTAAATTCAAACATAAACAAAATGACAAATTAATTAATACTAAGAACTTGTGATTGAAAAATTTATATAGCATCTAAACACGGATAAGAACGAAAATGCAAAATCACCAACTTCAGGAAAAGAGATTGAAAGAGGAACAAACATGTTTTAGCATCTTCCCAAGACACTAGAGGTAATAACAAGATTTTAATACAGCCGAAGAACATGAAATATTTCTCAAACAAAGAAAAACATAAAACTGTAAAGACAATCATTTTTAAGACTAATCTAGACATTGAGGAGAAGATCTTAAGAATCTAAATCAGTTATATATCAAATAGCGGGGTCATTCCTCTAAAACTCAGTAGAACAGAGACATAGAAAGGAAAAAGAAAAGAGACTCATAATCTAAATCTGAGCCAGAATAAGATTTCAGATTAAATAGGAAAAGAACTAAATTAAGAACAAAACACGGAAGAAAAGAACATAAACTGAAACACTAGTTGAGATACTTAATGTTCTTAAGTATCGCGAGCTATATTCAATCATTTTGCAAAAATATACCTTATTCCGGGCAACGACTGAGACAGCAACAAGCAGGGACGGGCTCTTCTACCACACAAATTCGAAGCTTAAACAACCAACCAAGAATTTCGAGCTAACTTTGAACAAGGAACTTCTCGCTTCTTCAAATTAAAAGAAAAGAACCGTCGAAAACTTCTTAAGTATAAAATTTTGTTCAAAGAAATTCCAACCCTCAAATCAGTGAAGGAACAGGGTATTTATAAGGGGAAACTAGGGTTTGGAATTTTGGGGGGAAAGTGAATGAAAAACGGATAGGAACAAGGGCCCATGAGTTTGAATTCCAATTCCAAATTATCTGAGGATGGAGGAATATACCGAATTGATTCCTAATTCCAACGGATTGGAATGAGGTTGAGGGTCTCGATCGATCGATTGTCCTCGAGTGTCCGCGTGGCAAAATCTCACGCTACAAGGACGGTTCTTCGTGCCTTTTCTACTGGGACAGCTGCGCGATAGTTTGTTTGTCGACGGAAAGGAAGAAGATGACAACAGCTTTAGCGTACTTTTTGTACGCATCTGAAATCAGGTCTCACGCCGTGTGCACGCTATTGGAATCGTAAGTTGCTCCGTTTGGAATCGCGTGAATTGGAGATGACCCGGTGTCATTTGGTAGTTGTTGTTTCCACGTGAATTGACGACATGAAATTGAGTGGATGCTGTGAAATCGAATTGATGTTGTGTCCTTGTCGCTGGAATTGACGTTGCTCTGTCATTTTCTGTGAACGTTTGGAGCTGTTGTTTGACGTTGAGCATCTGGGCTTCTTTATGTTGAAGAAAGAGAGTTGGGCCAGGTCGGATATTTAAGAGAAGAATTGGGCCGGCTGAATTGGAAATAAAGGGAAAGTTATTTGGGCCCAAAATTGGTCTGAAAAGATTGATCCAAGAATGCAATAGGGACAATGCTAGGATTTCTATTGAGGGAAGGGTCAGGTGAATTTCCATCATAGCCAACTTAACCAATTAGCCAAATTGGATTTAGTTTGTGATTCGGCTACAGAATAAATAAGACGAATTAATTATAAATTAATTGATGAGCTTCTTAATCTTAACGAAATGAAATAATTAATTTAATTAATTCAAATGCAAACTAATTAGTTCAAAATTCAAACTATAATTCAAACCAAAACTAAATTAATAAAATATTTATTTTAACAATGTACAAATCTTTGATATGATTTTCAACTATTTATAAAATATATTAAACATATATATAATTATATAAAATATATTTATTATTCAAAATACTATAGCAATCGATGAAAATTACTTAAAATAACCTTATAACCATTTGAATTTTATAAAGCTAATTATTCTAAATCGTTTGAAATTTAAGAAGCTCGAAAATTAATTATTATCGGGGAGGGTCAAAATTGGGTGTCAACAAAGATTATAATTTGGGCACGTGGAGATCGTCCGTGCAGAAATTGTTTGATTTTATGATAGTGCATTGAGATCGTCCGCACAAACGCGTGGAGATCGTTTGTGTCGGTAGATGGACCTTGCGAGTCCCCCATGGGTCATGAACTCTCTATGTATTTTTAAGGAGTACCATGTATATACGACTGAGAGAATACTTGTCATCGGACGCATATCATTTCATTGTGTCACACTGCATTGCATCTCATTACATCCTTCATTCTTGTTGATTATGTATTTTATTGGTGGTTGGATAATGCGTGATATTTGATGAAACCTTACTGGTAAGTATAACATAGACTTGTATAAGTAAAAAGATGATTTTCTTATATGAACTCATGTCACTACTTCTTCGTTGTCGGTCGATCTATTAGATATACAGGGTACACGTGGTTTCATACTCATACTACACTTGTTGCACTCTTTGTGGTGCAAATTCGATTCCGAATACAAGCACATCTCGTGGAGCTTTTTGAGTCCGAGCTTGGAATATCTTGGAGTTGTGGTGAGCTGCTTGGTTGTTCAGTGGCCTACACCTCCCTCTATCTTTTATTTATTCTGTTGTTTTAGTATTCAGACATGATATCTCTTATGTTTAGACTTGTCATTTTAGTTTCAGGCTTGCATTATATTTGGAAGTTCTTGTACTTGTGACACCAAATCTTGGGTAGTATTTTAGCTTTCCGCATTTCGTATTTATGAAGAACTTAGTGTTGAAGATATTCTACTCGTTGTTTACTTTTTCACCTTTATTACTTAGTTAAATTGGTAAAACTAAGGAATTGACTTACCTATTGGTTGGGAACATAGGTGTCATTAAGACATGTGAATTTGGGTCGTGACAGCTCATGAATACTAGATCATGAGTGTAATAGCATTAGATTTAGTAGATTTTCTTACAATTATTAACGGTTGTTGTGTATTTGATAATCAACAAGAAAATTGGGGAGAGAAAGTTCTTCAATTTCTGTCATATTTCAATCTCCATATATATATATATATTATGCATTCAAATACATGTATCTTGGCTACATGCTAAGCAGATACATCACATCCAGTTATATATATCTAAATATGAAATGTAACTTATCAAACACATCAATTTAGGGGTAAATCACACATATAAGTATTTGTCGTATTATTGATCCAAAAAAGTTATACATCGAAATATTCAAAATCCTTCCCAATTTTTTTAGCATCGGAAATCTTTTTCACTGCTTCTTCCCTGAATTTGTTATTCAATTCTTCCCTAAAATTCTTCTCCAAAAACAATTTAAAATTCTTAAATTTCTTCTCATTTTTTTAAGCATCAGAAATATTTTCTCATAGATACATATAATCTTAACTCAGACATATATACACTTTATCAAATACATAAACTCTTAATTAGATACATGTATACGTTTTGTTAGATGCATGTAACCTACTTAGATACATAGTTTGACCACTCATAACATAGTATTCCTATAATATTAAGCACTCTTGATTATATCTCGAAAGTGTATATTTATCGCTTAAATTATAGGGGATTATATATAATGAGTATAAATTTTGTATGATTAGAAATACTTCTTTTAATTGATAATTCTTTCTAATCCAAGTAGATATTTTTTCTCTCTCGTTGTGTACGTAGTTACCATTCAACGGTTGACTTTAAAAGTTATTAATCATGATATATACGATAAAACCTTGGATTAATACACGTTATATCAAACCTTTCTTAAATAGTACTAATAGAATTGTACAAATGTTATTTTTTATATTATGTAAAATATTACTTAATTAATTTAAAATTATTAGATATTATGATTTCTAACCTAGATGATTTTAATTTATCTCTAAATATTAAATATTAGAAATAATTATTTGAAAAAAAATAATAAATAATATTTATGGTCCTCGTAAGTATTGGATTAGGATTACTAGTGATAATCGGTTTTGGGGTAATATTATAAATACTAAATAGGTTTATGGGATATTAATCACCGTGCTCTACTGTTTTAAATAATTTGAGGTTTGTACTGTTTACATATAATCAATAGATGTATTTATTCTTCATATTTATTGATTGTATCTCTATTGTTAGAAGTCCGAATACAGGTTCATCAACTTTTGCTCAACTAATGTGTTTGTGTTTTAAAAAATCTTTAAATATGTATAAATAATAAGTTTAGCATTCAGTTATGAACGATCGAATGTTGTTTGGGTTGTTTCATGTTGAGAAATGTAATGACTTGAAAAGTTGACTTTGGTCAACCTTCTTGGAAGTCGTGCTCAGATGAAAATTCTGACGGCTAGGTTAGCTTCGGAAGATCGATTTTGGTCTCGAACGACCCTTTGTTCACTTCCCGAGATTTTAGATAGCAGTTGTGAAATCTGGTTCAAAACGATACTGGATGTGGGACCCACTTTTCGTCGAAGCGAGCTCCAAATGGAAATTGCGCCTTCACCGTTGAGTCCGAAATATCATTTCCAATCAGATTCCATATAAGGTTTGTATTTTTCCGACTCCAAACGAGTCCGAAACATCGAAATTTAAGTTTGAAGGGTTGTAGAATTTTGAGGCGGCGGTGACGTGGCAGAGCCACGTAACGACACGTGGCAGAGGAGTGAAATCTGGAAATTTCCAGAATTTAAGACGAAATTCGTCCATTTTTTTTCCTTCAACTTCAACTTGAGATTGCTCCTCCATTTTGAGTCCAAATTAAGTGATTCAAAAGGCAAACTTCAAGAGAATTTCGAGGGGAATCTAGCGGTGGTCTCAGAAACGCGAGGGGAGGCTTCATTTGAGGTAAGAAATCGATTTTTATCCACTGCCAGGGTGATTTCCGGATGGTTTTGTTGTTGAATTTTGAAATGTGAGTTCTTGATCATCGTAAGTCCGTTTTGAGTCATTCTTGAGGCTAACTTGTAGAGTTTTTCGCAAGGATCGTCGTGGTATAATCTGTTTGGGTTGAAAGGGCCTCGTTTTTCCGGAAATTGATGATCAAGGGGCTGTCCATTTTAATTGTTGTGGCTGATTTGCGGTGTTGTAGGCATCTGTTTGTGCTAAAATTTTGGGGTATTAGTTTAGTAAGGTATTTGGGACGTTTCCACGGATTCGATTTCGAGATTCTAATTGTGGGCCCCACAATTCCGTTTTAGACCCGATTTTGGGTCCGTCTCCGAAAAATATAATTTTAGTGTCAATATATTCGTAATGACGAGGTGATTAACCTTTTGTTAGTGGGGAAGCATTTGGAGACCGTTCGGAGAGGAAAAGATCCAGTACCGTGAGTTGAAGCACGCGTGATCGGCTTTCAGGTAGGCTATGGTTTTCTCTCGTGAGATTGAGCATGTTTAGGCATTTTTTATTGATTTGCTTGAGTATGGAGGGATTCGGGTGTCGAGCATGCTAAATTTCTATAATTCCTGCCTTAGACCTTATTTCGGGAAAGTGTTTGATTATGACAGCATGTCTCTTGATATTATTGAATATCCATATCTTGTGGTGTATATGATAATATTGAATTGAAGTATGTTTGGCCTTAGTCTAGGCTTAGACTAGTGTTGCCATAGACTTGCGAGATTTCGGATGTCGTTGGACAGTAGAACTTTTTCCGACGTCGTTTCGGACGGTCAGCTCCTTGTAGACTGATATAGCAGACTTGAGTCTGAAAATCGGTAACTCAGCTTATGACCTTGTATCCATAATGCCCTGCTTTTCTATTAGCTACAGTACCCGGTTAGAGTCCGTGGTCCAGCTTACCTGTGATCTGGTTTTAGCTACAGTACCCGGTTAGAGTCCGTGGTCCAGCTTACTTATGTCCAGGCTTAGCTACAGTACCCGGTTAGAGTCCGTGGTCCAGCTTACCTGTGATCTGGTTTTGGCTACAGTACCCGGTTCTAGTCCGCGGTCCAGCCCACCCGTGCCCGACCTTTGGCTACAGCACCCGGTTCGAGTCCGTGGTCCAGCCCATATAGGTTGACTCATTAGCTATAGTACCCGGTTCGAGTCCGTGGTCCAGCTTGCACGTGGTGTATTCCCAATTCCTCACTAAAGCTTCAGTTTAGTCTTGATTACTCTCATCTGTAGGTTGAGGTTTTCGAGGTTGGAGAGATTCTGACTAAAGTCCGGGACGTAATGAAATCCTGGAATATGATTGGGAATGGTTCAGTTAAAAGTCCGGAATTTGGTAATATTGTGATAGACCTTCTAGCTCCATTATTTTACTTCAACTGCCGGTCCATCTGCCGGGCTTATGGGGGTCCGTGCAGGTGGTTTCTTTTATTGTGCACGAGCGTACCCGTCGGGTTTATGGGAGCCCGGCGGAGTTAGTTAGATTGCTTGTCTTTGTTGCCTGTACGCTCGTGTACATACCCCCATTTTCTACTCTTTGCACTTGATGTGACCCTTTATTTACATTTCAGTTTACTTTTGCTTATCTTGCTCAGTCGGCCGATGATGCCTACTGGGTACCTGTTGTTTTGGTACTCATGCTACGCTCTGCATCTATTTCGTGATGCAGGTCCGAGCACTAGTAGCCAGCGTTGATCGAGCTTGGAGTAGACTTATCCGGAGACGGGGGTGAGCACACGGCATTTTATACTATTTCAGTCTCCATCTGTATATATAGACTTGTCTTCTTCCTTTCGAGACAGTCCAGTCTCTGTTGTCCAGTTTTGGGACTTGTACTCATTTTGTAGTAGCTCTGTACTAGTGACTTCCAGGTTCTGGGAGGGATCTTTATTTGTATATATGTTTTTGGTTTGTGTCCGCCTGTTTATATTGTTATTTGCCTACTCTTGTTTAATTTCTACCCTCAGACCCATTACTTGTTGTTCCGGGTTACGGGTTGGCTTACCTGCTGGTGGGTTATAGTAGGTGCCATCATGACTTGATAAATCGGGTCGTGACAAATTGGTATCAGAGCCCAGGTTCGTCGGTCTCACTTGTACAGAGCTAACGTCTAGTAAAGTCCTGCAGATCGGTACGGAGACGTCCGTTACTTATCTTCGGGAGGCTACAGGATGTCTTTAGGAACGTGTCGTTTTGTATCATTGTCGTGCATTGTGTGTCTTATCGATTTCTGAAATCTTACTTGTACCACTCTTTTATCGGGATGGCTCACACGCGTGGTAGGGCCCCAGCTAGGGGTAGAGGCCGACCTCGAGGTCGTGCCAGAGCTACAGCACCAGCCCAGGACCGAGAGCAAACTCTGGAGCCGGTGATAGAGCCACCAGCAGCTCCAGCACACAGCAGCCGATGGGCCCGGGACCAGCCCAGCCACCGCCCGAGCCTGTGGCAGCTCCAGATATACAGGCGATGCTCGTACAGATACTAGCTGCCATTGGGGGTATACAGCAGGCCCCAGCTCCAGCCGTTCCAGTACCGCAGGGCCAGCCTACACCAGCGGTACCGGTTGTTCAGCAGCTAGCGGCACCGGTTGTTCAGCCTGACGATTTGGAGGGCGTCATGCCACTACGGGAGCAGAAGATGCTCGGGGTATTCCTTAGACTATCACCGCCGAGGTTTTCTGGGGCAGTGGGGGAGGATGCCCAAGAGTTTCTAGTTACTTGCCGCGAGCGGCTACAGACTTTGGGTTTAGTGGAGTCGAGGGGAGCAGACTTCACCGCTTACCAGTTAGACGGTCCCGTCAGGCAGTGGTGGCGTACATACTTAGAGACCAGGCCAGCTGGGTCTCCACCGGTCACATGGACTGAGTTTTCAGAGGCCTTCTTGGCCCGATTTATTCCCAGGAGCATCAGAGATCAGCTCAGAGATCAGTTTGCTCGGTTAGAGCAGGGCTCCATGACAGTATCAGAGTATGAGGCCCGGTTCCACGAGCTCTCCAGGCATGCCGCCATGATGTTACCTACTGAGGAGGAGAGGGTTCGTTGTTTTGTTCGGGGTTTGAGACTACAGTTGCGGATTGAGACTCAGTCTTTAGTCTCAGCGGGCCGCTCATTTCTGGATGTAGTGGACCATGCCCGCACTATCGAGCAGCTCCGTCGCGAGGCCCAAGGGGGCAGCGGCAAGAGAGCTAGACAGGAGGATAGCTATGATAGGCGCCGTTTCAGACCCCGAGAGTCTTATGATAGATCCCAACAGAGGTTTCAGTCGGGTCAGTCTAGTAGCCCCTTCCAGGCTGCTCTCCAGGCATCAGAGGGTGATCAGCACCGCCATATTGGTTTTAGTGCCGGTCCTAGTCGGGGCCGAGATAGTTCACAGATGGGTTCTTCTGGCCGGGGTAGCCGACCTCCAGCTCTCAGTCGACAGTCCCAGGGGTGTTATGAGTGTGGGGAGTTAGATCATTGGGCCCGCAAGTGTCCCCATCGCAGGTTAGCCTTACCCGCTCCACAGGCAGTTATGCATACGCCAGCACTCCAGCTAGAGGCAGAGGCCAGGGACAGGACCGTAGGGGTGGTCACCAGGGTATACGGGGTGGTCCCCGAGGAGGCAGATTAGGGGCAGAGTCGATGCATAGGTAGGGGAGTCCAGGCCCACTTTTATGCAGCTCCAGCTAGAGCAGATGCGGAGTCCTCGGACGATGTGATCACAGGTATAGTGTTATTATGCCAGCAGCCCGCCTTGGCTTTATTTGATCCAGGCTCTACTTTTTCGTATGTTTCTGTTTACTATGCCTCTCGATTGAGTTTGATGTCTGAGCCTCTAGTAGCGCCGTTGCGTGTGTCGACCCCCGTGGGTGAGTCTTTAGTAGTGGATCAGGTATTTCGATCTTGCTTAGTTACTATCCAGGGGCGTGACACCCGGGCTGACCTTATATTGCTTGACATGGTTGATTTTGATGTGATTCTGGGCATGGATTGGTTATCCCCTTATCGCGCTGTTTTAGATTGCTTTTCTAAGACTGTTACCTTAGCTATTCCCGGTATTCCTCCGGTGGTGTGGCAGGGATCTCGTGGTAGCACACCAGTTGGGGTTATCTCTTTTATTCGTGCTAGGAGGCTAGTGGCTAGCGGCTAGCGGATGCTTATCATATTTGGCCTATGTACGTGATGTGTGTAGGGAGGTTCCTCCGGTTGAGTCAGTTCCTGTTGTTCGTGACTTCATAGATGTGTTTCCTACTGATCTACCTGGCCTACCCCCAGAGCGTGATGTTGATTTTCGATTGAGCTTGAGCCAGGTACTCGTCCTATTTCTATTCCGCCATATCGGATGGCTCCTACAGAGCTCAAGGAGCTCAGTGTTTAGCTTCAGGATCTCTTGGGTAAGGATTATCAGACCTAGTGTATCACCTTGGGGTGCCCCTGTCCTCTTCGTGAAGAAGAAGGACGGTACTATGCGATTGTGTATTGACTACAGGCAGCTGAACAAGGTGACGGTGAAGAACCGTTACCCCATGCCTCGTATTGATGATTTGTTTGATCAGCTTCAGGGTGCCGTGGTATTTTCTAAGATTGATTTAAGATCCGGCTACCACCAGTTGAGGATTAGGGCAGCGGACGTCCCTAAGACCGCATTTAGGACTCGTTATGGCCATTATGAGTTCTTGGTGATGTCGTTTGGGTTGACTAATGCCCCTGCCGCGTTCATGGACTTGATGACTAGGTGTTAGGCCGTACTTGGATTTATTTGTCATAGTCTTCATTGATGACGTACTGGTATACTGCGGAGCCGGAGTGAGCATGAGCAACATTTGAGGATAGTGCTCCAGACTTTGTGAGGTCAGCGACTTTATGCCAAGTTCTCAAAGTGCGAGTTTTGGCTTGAGTCCGTATCATTCTTAGGGGCACGTGGTGTCTAAGGATGGGTATTATGGTAGATCCCGCTAAGATTGAGGCCATTCATGATTGGGCCAGGCCCACCTCTGTGACTGAGATTCGTAGCTTCGTCGGATTGGCAGGCTACTATAGGTGTTTTGTTGAGGGATTTTCTACTATAGCAGCGCCTTTGACTCGGTTGACTCGCCAGGATGTTCCGTTTGTGTGGTCGGAGGAGTGTGAGAGGAGCTTTCTGAGGCTAAGGAGTTGCTTACCACCGCTCCTATATTGACTCTTCCAGTTGAGGGCGAGGGTTTACTGGTTATTGTGACGCATCCGGCATTGGTTTGGGTTGTGTACTGATGCAGCAGGGCTGCGTTATTGCTTATGCGTCGAGGCAGCTTAAGTCGCACGAGCGCAACTACCCCACTCATGACTTAGAGTTGGCGGCGGTAGTTTTCGCACTTAAGATTTGGAGGCACTACTTGTATGGAGTTCGATGCGAGATCTATACTGATCACAGGAGCTTCAGTACATTATGAGCCAGAGAGATCTAAATTCGAGGCAACGTCGTTAGATTGAGCTCCTGAAGGACTATGACCTCTCTATTCTCTACCATCCGGGCAAGGCAAATGTAGTAGCGGACGCCTTGAGTCGGAAGGCAGTGAGTATGGGTAGTCTAGCTTTTCTTTCTACTACGGAGCGACCATTAGCTTTGGACATCCAGTCCTTAGCTAACCGGATGGTACGACTTGATATCTCTGATTCCCGGTGTGTACTGGCTTATGTGGATGCTCAGTCATCTCTGCTGGATCGGATTCACAGCCGTCAGTTTGAGATACATTGAGGAGCCAGTTGCCATTCTAGCCAGAGATGTGAGGAGATTGCGCTCGAGAGCCATTCTTGTTGTTAAGGTCCGTTGGAGACATCGTCCAGTTGAGGAGGCTACCTGGGAGATCGAGCATGAGATGCGGGCACAGTTCCCCGACTTATTTGAGCATTCAGGTACTTCTTGACTCTTACTTTCGCGGACGAAAGTTCTTTTAGTAGTGGATATTGTAATGACCTAGGTCATTTTTTTTTTAAATTAAAGAATTCTTTTGTATAGAGCATTCCTGTAGCGACCCAAGTCATTTATGACTTGCTGGCACTGACTGTTCGGTGCTGGTGTTCGTTTGGTTTTAGGCCGTTTTGTTTTGGAGATTTTTATAACTTGAAAAGTTGACTTTGGTCAACCTTCTTGGAAGTCGTGCTCAGATGAAAATTCTGACGGCTAGGTTAGCTTCGGAAGATCGATTTTGGTCTAGAACGACCCTTTGTTCAATTCCCGAGATTTTAGATAGCAGTTGTGGAATCTGGTTCAAAACGATACTGGATGTGGGACCCACTTTTCGTCGAAGCGAGCTCCAAATGGAAATTCCGCCTTCACCGTTGAGTCCGAAATATCATTTCCAATCAGATTCCATATAAGGTTTGTATTTTTCCGACTCCGAACGAGTCCGAAACATCGAAACTTAAGTTTGAAGGGTTGTAGAATTTTGACGCGGCGGTGACGTGGCAGAGCCACGTGACGACACGTGGCAGAGGAGTGAAATCTGGAAATTTCCAGAATTTAAGACGAAATTCGTCCATTTTTTTTCCTTCAACTTCAACTTGAAATTGCTCCTTCATTTTTAGTCCAAATTAAGTGATTCAAAAGGCAAACTTCAAGAGAATTTCGAGGGGAATCTAGCGGTGGTCTCAGAAACGCGAGGGGAGGCTTCATTTGAGGTAAGAAATCGATTTTTAGCCACTGCCAGGGTGATTTCCGGATGGTTTTGTTGTTGAATTTTGAAATGTGAGTTCTTGATCATCGTAAGTCCGTTTTGAGTCATTCTTGAGGCTAACTTGTAGAGTTTTTCGCAAGGATCGTCGTGGTATAATCTGTTTGGGTTGAAAGGGCCTCGTTTTTCCGGAAATTGGTGAACTAGGGGCTGCTACTTTTAATTGTTGTGGCTGATTTGCGGTGTTTTAAGCATCTGTTTGTGCTATAATTTTGGGGTATTAGTTTAGTAAGGTATTTGGGACGTTTCCACGGATTCGATTTCGAGATTCTAATTGTGGGCCCCACAATTCCGTTTTAGACCCGATTTTGGGTCCGTCTCCGAAAAATATAATTTTAGTGTCAATATATTCGTAATGACGAGGTGATTAACCTTTTGTTAGTGGGGAAGCATTTGGAGACCGTTCGGAGAGGAAAAGATCCAGTACCGTGAGTTGGAGCACGCGTGATCGGCTTTCAGGTAGGCTATGGTTTTCTCTCGTGAGATTGAGCATGTTTAGGCATTTGTTTATTGATTTGCTTGAGTATGGAGGGATTCGGGTGTCGAGCATGCTAAATTTCTATAATTCCTGCCTTAGACCTTATTTCGGGAAAGTGTTTGATTATGACAGCATGTCTCTTGATATTATTGAATATCCATATCTTGTGGTGTATATGATAATATTGAATTGAAGTATGTTTGGCCTTAGTCTAGGCTTAGACTAGTGTTGCCATAGACTTGCGAGATTTCGGATGTCGTTGGACAGTAGAACTTTTTCCGACGTCGTTTCGGACGGTCAGCTCCTTGTAGACTGATATAGCAGACTTGAGTCTGAAAATCGGTAACTCAGCTTATGACCTTGTATCCATAATGCCCTGCTTTTCTATTAGCTACAGTACCCGGTTAGAGTCCGTGGTCCAGCTTACCTGTGATCTGGTTTTAGCTACAGTACCCGGTTAGAGTCCGTGGTCCAGCTTACTTATGTCCAGGCTTAGCTACAGTACCCGGTTAGAGTCCGTGGTCCAGCTTACCTGTGATCTGGTTTTGGCTACAGTACCCGGTTCGAGTCCGCGGTCCAGCCCACCCGTGCCCGACCTTTGGCTACAGCACCCGGTTCGAGTCCGTGGTCCAGCCCATATAGGTTGACTCATTAGCTATAGTACCCGGTTCGAGTCCGTGGTCCAGCTTGCACGTGGTGTATTCCCAATTCCTCACTAAAGCTTCAGTTTAGTCTTGATTACTCTCATCTGTAGGTTGAGGTTTTGGAGGTTGGAGAGATTCTGACTAAAGTCCGGGACGTAATGAAATCCTGGAATATGATTGGGAATGGTTCAGTTAAAAGTCCGGAATTTGGTAATATTGTGATAGACCTTCTAGCTCCATTATTTTACTTCAACTGCCGGTCCATCTGCCGGGCTTATGGGGGTCCGTGCAGGTGGTTTCTTTTATTGTGCACGAGCGTACCCGTCGGGTTTATGGGAGCCCGGCGGAGTTAGTTAGATTGCTTGTCTTTGTTGCCTGTACGCTCGTGTACATACCCCCATTTCTACTCTTTGCACTTGATGTGACCCTTTATTTACATTTCAGTTTACTTTTGCTTATCTTGCTCAGTCGGCCGATGATGCCTACTGGGTACCTGTTGTTTTGGTACTCATGCTACGCTCTGCATCTATTTCGTGATGCAGGTCCGAGCACTAGTAGCCAGCGTTGATCGAGCTTGGAGTAGACTTATCCGGAGACGGGGGTGAGCACACGGCGTTTTATACTATTTCAGTCTCCATCTGTATATATAGACTTGTCTTCTTCCTTTCGAGACAGTCCAGTCTCTGTTGTCCAGTTTTGGGACTTGTACTCATTTTGTAGTAGCTCTGTACTAGTGACTTCCAGGTTCTGGGAGGGATCTTTATTTGTATATATGTTTTTGGTTTGTGTCTGCCTGTTTATATTGTTATTTGCCTACTCTTGTTTAATTTCTACCCTCAGACCCATTACTTATTGTTCCGGGTTACGGGTTGGCTTACCTGCTGGTGGGTTATAGTAGGTGCCATCATGACTTGATAAATCGGGTCGTGACAAGAAATTTGTTGTATGTTTCAAATTTCATATCTTTTGCTAATGAGGAATTGATTAATTTCAGATCAGTGAATAGTAACCGCGCCAAAACTATGAAAGTAGAGGACGATAATGAGGAGTCGTCGAAGCAGCAGCTTCCAGATGAAATTATATATCAAATCATGACATTGTTACCGCTATCATCTTTGTTCAAATTCAAATGTGTTTGCAAGCTATGGAAAATGGAATACCTTATATTTGCAAGGGCAAAAGGAATAGGAATAGCAACAAACATGGAAGCAGAGGCGCTTGCTCTGCTAGAAGCAGTTTGGTACTGTCAACAGAAGGATCTAAAAGAGCCTATAATCGAAACTGATTCTTTAGTTCTCAAAAGAATGGTGGATAATCAATGGAAGATACCATTGGAATTGGTAGAAAGAATAGAGGAGATTAGAAGGGTGATATGAATATAAAAGCATCAATCACTCACATTTTCAAACAAGGGAACTGTGTGGCAGATTCATTGGTCAATGAAGTAGTGTAGTCTCAAGAAACTAAGTGTTATTATCTATTTCAGGAGCTACCAAGCATAACAAGGAAGCATCTAAACATGGATAAATCACAGATACCAAACATAAGGATGAAAACTCGCAAAATCAGCACACACTGATATAGTAGAGAAGGAACAACTACTAGATTTGAACTTTCCTTGATATTCTACCTTTTTTGAGATATTACCACTCGATTATGACAAATCAATTTTCAAACTTGAGCTTCTAAAAATGAGCATTAGTCATTAGGTTATGAGATTTTGGCTCTGCGGATTGGGATTTATCAAAATATCTACACTTGATGAGCCATTAAGGTACCACCTAACTTGCAGAGATAGGACAGGAATATGGGAAAAAGGAAGAAGAGAATTGACGTCGTGTTCAGAAAGGAGCTTGCTTATTGCCTTTGGTATATCGAAACAGGGGATTTTCGTGACGATGTTGATTTGGAAATTGATGTTTTGGATATGGTTAATGAGAAATACATTGGTCATACTACTTTTCCTGCTCGTTTCGTGTTCCCAAAGTTTAGCTTAAGACGCAATGACCTCTTTTGATTGGAAGGGTATGCTTGCATTCGATCAACAAGTAAATGATGTGCTTCATGTCTTGGTATTTGATAGATTACAGAGTTGAATGGCTTGAAAGCAAGCGGAATTCACATTTTATATACTGATTGTTTCATACTTTCTTTTGCATTTTTTATAATCGCTTCTTCACTCTTGTTTTGTTATCATAACTACAGTAAAAAAAAAAATATACAAAAAGTTTTTGATGCATATTGCTTCAATTAATTTTAGTTTCTAACCATGAATTTAGAGATTAGGAGGAAGTGAAATAAGATGACTTAGCCAACTAGCACTGGATTGTTCACCTGTAATCCATATCGATGAGTATTAAAAAATTAAAATCAGATAAATATTAGTAGTTGTTTGTAACAATGCGTTTGATTCTATATTAAAATTTCTCATAAGCTTTTTTCCAACCATTTTCTCTCATGCTCCCCTTCTTTCTTTTTTTCATTTTATATGAATAATAATAAAATAATATTAATGTTGGCTTTTCATGCTCTTCACATTTGATCCATGTCTTCCAATAATGACATAAGCTATTCTTTTTGCTAATCAAAGACTAGATTTTTGGACGGCAGTGGCACCAAGATCCCAAAAGTATATAACGGAGGGTATCTGCATACCATTTATAATAGTTTGGGGGTATTTTTTCCTTTTTCCCTTATATATATAGTTCTAGTACAATGTGATTTATAACATTTTTGTCTAGTCGCCCACAATTCATGAGCTTTGTTTAAAGTATATAAAAGAATCTAACTTGATAGAACCTTGTGCAGGTTAAAGATAAAAATTCATATGATTTCAGCATAAATAACTTTAAGCCCCGAGAGATATTAAAAAAAGTACATTATGAAATATATCAACACAATATATTGTGTTATATTATACAACAAAATATTACATGATCAACCATACATATGAAACTCAATGCAGTTTTATTCATACGATTTTTTTAGCAAGGTTTAGAGTAGCAAGACTATTACTATTATAGATATTGCCACTACGTACAATAGTTTTATAATATTACATGATGATTTGTTTTGAGGCAATTGGCTAATCGATCACTTATTCATGGCCTTCACCGGAAGGATTGTATCCATCACTAGGGGATTTATATTTGTAATGTGGAGGGTTATATTTGTCGCCGGGAGATTTGTATTTGTCACTAGGAGGTTTATATTTGTCACCTGGAGGTTTGTACTCATCACTAGGGGGTTTATATTTGTCATATGGGGGGTTATGTTTGTCACCTGGAGATTTGTATTCGTCACTAGGGGATTTATATTTGTCATGTGGAGGGTTATATTTGTCACCTGAAGGTTTGTATTCGTCACTAGGAGGTTTATATTTGTCATGTGGAAGGTTATATTTGTCACCTAAAGGTTTGTATTCGTCACTAGGATGATTATATTCGTCACTAGGATGTTTATATTTGTCATGTGGAGGGATATATTTGTCACCTGGAGGTTTGTATTCGTCACTAGGAGGTTTATATTCATCACTAGGAGATTTATATTTGTCATGTGGGAGGTTATATTTGTCGCCTGAAGATTTATATTCATCACTAGATGGTTTGTATTCATCACTAGGAGGTTTATATTTGTCATGTAGAGGGTTATATTTGTCACCTGAAGGTTTGTATTCGTCACTAGGAGGTTTATATTTGTCACTTGGAGGTTTGTATTCGTCACTAGGAGATTTATATTTGTCATGTGGAGGGTTATATTTGTCGCCGGGAGATTTGTATTCATTACTAGGGGGTTTATATTTGTCATGTGGAGAGTTATATTTGTCACCTGGAGGTTTGTATATGTCACTAGGAGGTTTATATTTGTCATGTGGAGGGTTATGTTTATCACCTGGAGGTTTGTATTCGTCACTAGGAGATTTATATTTGTCATGTGGGGGGTTATATTTGTCACCTGGAGGTTTGTATTCATCACTAGGGGGTTTATATTTGTCATGTGCATCTGGAGGTTTATACTCATCACTAGGGGATTCATATTTACCATTTTGGGGGTTATAATCACCACTTGGAGGGTTATATTCACCACACCGAGGTTTATATCCACTACCTTGGGAATTATATCCACCACGTGGAGGATAATATCCGCCACCAGAAAATTTATATCCATTGTTATATTCCTTATGGTCATCTTCGGGATATCCGTCAATATCATTATATCCATCATCGTGTACATCATCCGATTTCATTGCTACAAATATCAAATGTGAAATTTAAAAACTAGCATAACATTGAATAAATGTCAAATTATTAGATAAGAAGTCCAATATTTCAAATAGATAATTAATAAAAGGAAAAAAACAATAAACTTACAGGTCTCAGCCAACTCCCTAGCTACAACCTTAGAGCTAATTATTGCAAAAATAACCAAAAAAAGGCCAAGAAACAAAAATGCCTTGGAACCCATCATTTTTTTTCTTTTTGAAAACTTAGTTATCTTAATTAAAGGATGAAGAAATTGATACAACATTGGGTTATATTTATACTAAAAGAATTCAATGTACTAGAAATTGATAAACGGTCACTTATCACTTATCTTGCCCAACCACCACGCATCGATTATATTTCCTTTGTTTCAATTTATTTGTATTATATTTTTAGTTTGTTTTAAAAAAGAAGGTAGTATAGGACCACAATATTTATCTGCATTTGTGATGTACACTAAATAAAATAATTGTTTATAGTTAAAAAATAAATAAGCATATATTATCAAAATATTTTCTTGTGATAGGAAGTGAATCTCATACCAAAGATGAAATATTAAAAAAAAATTATAATTCGAATACTTCACAAAAATATCTAAGAGTAATAAATAACTAAAAAATATTATTGTATCTATCATAATGTAAATTTTGCACATTTTTTTACGTAATTTGTTTTTCTTAAACTTTTTTTTGGGGGGAGAATTTGAATAAACATAAACTACTGCTCTAATAACTAATAAAAGAGCTTCTTAAATCTTACTTAAACATAAACTGCTATAAGCCTATAACTATACAAAGAAATATTTGAAAACACGTTTTAAAATACGTAAATTTTAAAAGTTTTCCCAAGTAGGTTCTAATTGCTCAATCAATTTTTATTGCGTTAGTTTTCTACTTCATATATATGAAGTAATCATTTTTTTTGGTAGGTGATCGATAAGTACCTTCTATTTTTAATTATATGTTTTCTAGTTTGAAATATTTGAGAAAAAAATTACTTTTGATAGGGAACACTATAATCCTAAAGTAGACCATTTATGTTGGCTGTTAGTGAGGCTAAAGTAGAGTTGAGATGTCGAATTTTTCTGGAATCTAATATTTTTTATGTGAAACATAAATTTTATAAATAAAAAATTATTCAAATTGCAACAAATGATATATATATATATCTGAATTAATAACTTCAAAACTATTTAATAACCACCGCGCTGTACTGTTTATATATTATATAATTTCAGGTTTAATTTTTTTTGGATGTATTTATTTTACTTTGAACGGAACCCATATATATATACACACGTTGTTCTAATTGGTACAGATACTTTGATTTTTAATCTCTTAATTACTTTATGTGTTCGAATTTGGTTTCTCTTTTGATGAAAAGGGTAAAGGATTTTATTCTTCTCTCTATTGTTACTTTGAAAACAATATTGTAGACAGTGAAGTTTTATTGATAAATCCATACTAAATTTGGATTAAATCTTAAATTCATGATACGTTGACCAAGTCAAATTACTGGTTAATAAAGTCGGATTAATATTTATGTCAGAATTATATGACTTAAATCAAGTCCAAATAACATTTGGGTCAGTCCATTAAATTGACAAGATGTGCCCAACTCATGTTCTTCAGACCCAGGGGTCAAAATTGCTTGGACCAAAATACCCCTAAAGTCCTAGCTCAAGCCTATATAAAGAGGTCTTCATAAGACCAAAAGAAAGGCACACATACACACACAGAAATACATAGTTGCTCTTCATTGGTGATCTGCAAGTCTTCCGCATACAAAGAAGTCTTCGCTCCAAGTATTGAGCCGCAAGTATTCCGCCAAATCAAGAACATCTGTGGAGAGAAGAATCAGGGGATTACATATCTTTTTTTAAGAGATTTTATAAAGATTGTAACCTTCACATTTATTCAAATACAAATATTATTGTTTGCTTGCTATTTTTCTTTTCCTGTTTACTATATTTCAGGATTGAAACTTTAGATTGATGAATTCCACTTCCTATCCCTGAGCGTATGATTGATACCACTACTGGGTATGAGGCAATGTCTTTTATGGATGGTTCATCCGGCTACAATCAGATCCGCATGTCGCCAAAGGATGAAGAGTTGACCGCATTCCGCACTCCTAAGGGCATTTATTGTTACAAAGTAATGCCTTTCGGTTTGAAGAACGCAGGAGCAACATACCAAAGAGCTATGCAAAACATCTTTGATAGCATTCTTCACAAAAATGTTGAATGTTATGTTGATAATTTAGTAGTGAAATCAAGAAAAAAGTGTGATCACTTGCAAGACTTGAGGATGGTGTTTGATCTACTACGAAGGTATCAACTTAGAATAAATCCTTTGAAATGTGCGTTTGGAGTTACCTTTGGAAAATTCCTTGGCTTCATTGTACGACATCGAGGAATAGAAATTGATCAGGTAAAAGTAGATGCAATTCTGAAGATGGTAGAGCCAAGAAACATTTGTGAATTGAAGAGTCTGCAAGGGAAGCTAGCATATCTTAGGAGATTCATCTCGAATCTAGCAGGAAAGTGCCCACCATTCAGCCGCCTTATGAAAAAGGGCACTCTTTTCGAATGGGACCAAGCTTGTAGTAATGTCTTTGAGAGCATCAAGTCTTACTTGACAAAACCACCAGTTTTAGCAGCTCATGTTCCTGGAAAGCCATTGATACTTTACATATCAGCTCAAGAAAGATTAGTGGGAGCACTCTTAGCCCAAGAGAATGGCAAAGGGAAAGAAAATTCCCTTTACTACTTGAGTAGGATGATGACACCAAATAAGTTGAAGTACTTGCCAATCGAAAAGCTATGTTTGGCCTTAGTCTTCTCAATTCAGAAGATCAAACACTACTTTCAAGCTCACGTCGTCCGTCTTATTTCTAAAGCCAACCCCATCAAATTTGTGATGTCGAAAACTGTCCTCAATGATCGACTAGCAAGATGGTACCTCTAGTTTCAGCTATTTGAAATTGTGTATGTTCCTCAAAAGGCCGTAAAAGGGCAAGCATTAGCAAACTTCTTAGCAGACCACCCGATACCTGATGATTGGGAACTCACTGATGAATTACCTGATGAAGATACAATGGTTGTTGAAGTTCAACCGCCTTGAAAGATGTATTTTGATGGGGTCTCACATAGCGAAGGAGCTGGCGCTGGGGTAATATTTGTCACTTCTCGAGAGGAGATCTTACCGTATTCCTTCACCTTAACGCAATGTTGCTCCAATAATGTTGCAGAATATCAAGCCTTAATACTTGGGCTTGAAATGGCGATTGATATGAAGCAATTGCAATTACAAGTTTTTGGAGACTCTGAATTAGTGATCAATCAATTGTTGGGTAGCTATGAAGTCAAAAAGCCAGAATTGCGTCTCTATCATGACTATGCACAAAAATTGATTAGATGGCTCGGAGATGTAACTCTTCAACATGTTTCAAGAAAGGAGAATAAGAAAGCTGATGCTTTAGCCGCTTTGGCTTCAACTTTAACTCTGCCTGATCAAGCGCAAATCACTATCTGCCAAAAATGGATAGTACTACCGGATGTGGATGAAGAAAGCAAATTTGAACATCTTGTAGCTATCTCACAGGCTGAGATAGTCGATTGGAGACATGCTCTGATTGATTACTTGTGTTACAATATACTTCCAGAAGATCCAAAGAAAAGGACTGAAATTCGTCGTCGTGCTCCTAGGTTTCTTTAATACAAAGATACTCTATATCGAAGATCATTCGAGGGAGTCCTCTTGCGTTGTTTGGGGGAAGAAGAAGTGATTCAAGCTATGCAAGAAGCACATTCTGGAGTTTGTGGATCACATCAATCTGGGCCCAAGTTACACTTTCATATAAAAAGAATGGGGTATTATTGGCCAACAATGGTAAAAGATTGCTTGGATTATGCTCGAAGATGTCAAGCATGCCAATTTCATGCAAACTTTATGCACCAACCTCCTGATGTATTACATCCGACTGTTGCATCTTGGCCATTTGATGCTTGGGGGCTAGACGTGGTTGGACCACTACCTAAATCTTCTGGTGGTCACTTGTACTTCTTGGCTGCGACAGATTACTTCTCAAAATGGGCTGAGGTTGTAGCCCTCAAAGAAGTAAAGAAGGAAAATATTGCAAACTTCATCAGGGTGAACATCATCTATCGTTTTGGCATTCCTAGTTATATACTAACAGATAATGGAAAGCCATTCACCAATAAATTGATGGATAAGATCTGCGACCTTTTTGGCTTCAAGCAACGTAATTCATCAATGTATTATGCTGCTGTAAATGGACTAGCTAAAGCATTTAACAAGACCTTGTGCAACTTGTTAAAGAAGGTCGTCTCCAAATCTATAAGGGATTGGCATGATAGAATGGAAGAAGCTCTTTGGGCATACAGGACGACTCATCGCACGCCGACTCAAGCAACTCCCTATTTTCTTGTTGTTGGAACTGAAGCAGTCTTTCCACTTGAACGACAAATACCGTCATTGAGGCTTGCCATCCAAGAAGGACTTACTGAAGAATAAAATGCTTGTCTGCGCCTTGAAGAGTTAGACTCTCTCGATGAGAAAAGGTTGGAAGCTCAGCAAAGTCTTGAGTGCTATCAAGCTCGTCTTTCTCGTGCTTTCAATAAAAAGGTTCGCCTAAGGTATTTCCAAGTCGGTGATCAAATCCTTGCGGTAAGAAGACCAATTATCATATCTCATAAATCGAAAAGCAAGTTCACATCAAAATGGGATGGACCATATGTCATTCAAGAAGTCTATTCAAGCAGAGCTTACAAAATTGTGGATGCAGACGGCTTGCAGATTGGTCTCATCAATGGAAAATTCTTGAAGAAGTACTATCCTTGAAGCGGCGTCATACTCTTGGCCCGCAAGAGTAAAAACTGTGTACGGCTCCAAAAAAAAAAAATGTCTGCTAGGTTGAAAATCTTGAAAGAGGCTGCCTAGGCAAAAGTTAGGACACAAAAAAAAAATTCACTCTCTGAACTACGTATGACTTGATCCTCTTCACTGAGGTACGTAGGCAGCTTAGAGTAATATTACTCTAGGTTCAGTCATAAGAATTAGAAAAAAAAAACCATGTGAATATCATGCTAATTCTTTCAAATGAAGATTCAAGCACCCTGATTTTGAGCTGATTTTGAAGACAAATCTGTATTAATCCATAAATCTTATAGATGTGATTTTTATATGGATTGAAGCTCTCGAAGTCGTCTTTCCAACAAAAAAAGAAGCTCATTATTCCAGCACTTCTACGTCACGTTATGAATTTTCTTCCTCATGTGCACAAAGCTGAAGAAAGCTGAAAATTCAAGCACGCGGATTTCGAGCTGACTTTGAAGACAAATCTGTATTAATCCGTAAATCCTATAGAAGTGATTTTTATATGGATTGAAGATCTCGAAGTCGTCTTTCCAACAAAAAAGGAAACTCATTATTCCGGCTCTCCTACTCCACGTTATGAATTTTCTTCCACATGTGCGCAAAGCTGAAGAAAGCTGAAAATTCAAGTACCCAGATTTTGAGCTGACTTTGAAGAAAAATCTGTATTAATCCGTAAATCCTATAGACGTGATTTTTATATGGATTGAATCTCTCGAAGTCATATTTACAACAAAAAAATAATCTCATTATTCCAGCGCTTCTACTCCACGTTATGAATTCTCTTCCTCATGTGCGCAAAGCTGAAGAAAGCTGAAAATTCAAGCACGCGGATTTCGAGCTGACTTTGAAGGCAAATCTGTATTAATCCGTAAATCCTATAGAAGTTATTTTTATATGGATTGAAGATCTCGAAGTCGTCTTTCCAACAAAAAAGGAAGCTCATTATCCCGGCTCTCCTACTCCACGTTATGAATTTTCTTCCACATGTGCGCAAAGCTGAAGAAAGCTAAAAATTCAAGTACCCAGATTTTGAGCTGACTTTGAAGAAAAATCTGTATTAATCCGTAAATCCTATATACGTGATTTTTATATGGATTGAAGCTCTCGAAGTTGTCTTTCCAACAAAAAAAGAAGCTCATTATTCCAGTGCTTCTACTCCACGTTATGAATTTTCTTCCTCATGTGCGCAAAGCTGAAGAAAGCTGAAAATTCAAGCACGTGGATTTCGAGCTGACTTTGGAGACAAATCTGTATTAATTCGTAAATCCTATAGACGTGATTTTTATATGGATTGAAGATCTCGAAGTCGTCTTTCTAACAACAAAGGAAGCTCATTATTCCGGCTCTCCTACTCCATGTTATGAATTTTCTTCCACATGTGCGCAAAGCTGAAGAAAGCTGAAAATTCAAGTACCCAGATTTTGAGCTGACTTTGAAGAAAAATTTGTATTAATCCGTAAATCCTATAGACGTGATTTTTATATGAATTGAAGCTCTCGAAGTTGTCTTTCCAACAAGAAAAGAAGCTCATTATTCCAGTGCTTCTACTCCACGTTATGAATTTTCTTGCTCAAGTGCGCAAAGCTGAAGAAAGATGAAAATTCAAGCACGCGGATTTCGAGCTGACTTTGGAGACAAATCTATATTAATCCGTAAATCCTATGGACGTGATTTTTAGATATATTGAGGATCTAGAAGTTATATTTCCAATAAAAAAAGAAGCTCATTATTCCGGTGCTCCTACCCCACGTTATGAATTTTCTACCTCATGTGCACAAAGCTGAAGAAAGCTGAAAAGTTAACGTTTTGTTGCTGTCCTCATATAAACGCTAGCTTATGGAGTCTTTTTTTTAATAAGGAAAAGGGGCTCGTGGAAAGAAACAATCAAAATTCAAGAGGAGAAAGTTCTTATTGAAATATAAGTCACTATTTTATTGCTTCAAAAAAAGAACCACTACACCATAATGAGCGAATTAGAAAATCCTAAGCAAATAAATAAAAAAATCTAACTATGGAAAAAGTTTGAAGCTTATGATTTCTTGGCGACTTTTCTCAACTGCCCCTTCTAGCTTGGCTAGTCTCTCAACTTCATCGTTAGACATCACATTATTTGCCTCAATGGTATAAATCTCGCCCTCCGTAATGGTGACATTCTCTTGACTTTTGGACAGCGTCTCTTGATATTTGTTAATGAGCGCAGTCACTTTCTTTTTCTTGTAAGTCAAGGCTTTTAAGTCTTTCTCCACATCTGCTAGAGTTGCTTGAAGTTTCTCCATGGATCCATACAACTTTTCATGTGCCATCTTTGCACCATCTAGACGACGTTGTGAATCAGAGAGAGCCTTTTCATGTGATTCTTTAGTCATCTTTGATGACCATCATACTCTGCGTACGACTTGAAGAAATTCTCGACATGATCCTCCAAAGAAGAAACATCAATAATGTTTACCTTTCTAATCTCCTCAAGAGTTGAAGCGATACTTGACTCCAATTCTGTAAAGCCATTTGAAGAACCTAAGGAAAATTGTGTAATCCATCCACACAATACGCCCCACATCTCAGAAACAAAGGTTGATTTGGCGCGGTAAATGGTTTCTTGCGGCTCAAAAGTAGAAGCATCAGGTCGCAATGGCCTACTTGGTGACTTTCTTGGTGGAGCTACTTCCAATGAAGGAATCACGTCATTAGAAGATGACTTTCTTGGTGGAACTACTTCCAATGAAGGCATCACATCATTAATGGAAGAATGAAAATCTTTTGCAGCCGTATCAAGACCATTAAGATCTACTGTGAAATCTGCAACTGCACCATTGTTAAGGTTGCCACCATTTATGTCACGCCACAAGCTACCCCCGAGATGCGGACACAAGACCTAGGACCACAAGTGATCCCAAGCTAACCCTGCTGGCATGATCATGAGCATACTAAATATAATCTGAATAATAGAAATTGTGCGGAAGCTAAATCATAAATAAGATGAAAAGATGGGGAATACCCATATACTATAGCTGAATATATCAAATCTGAGAGTTTAATACAAAAGAAATATCAAACTCAAAATACTAAGCTGAATCTAACTATGTCTGAAATAAGCCTCTAAACTGACTAGAAATGCTGGGACAGGCCCCAGCTAAGTCTAGCAAAACTGAAACTACAGGACTAAAATACTGAAAAGAAACTCATGACTATTGTCCCCAAAGAATGAGGACTCACCAACTGATTCTGCTGAACTGAAGATCGGGAATCGATCTAAGCGTGATCTGGATGCTGAGAACCTGAACCTACATCACGAGAAGATGTAGCGCACGTATGCGCCAGTACTTGAAGGGTACTGAGCATGCAGGATAGAGTAAAGCTGAAATAACATATGACTGAACAAAGCAATAAAGCAATGAAATAATCTGAACATGATATAGATACTGAAAAATACTGAATACTGAGCTAACTGATGCAATGACCAAATTTATAACATGCTGAGACTGAATACTGACTGTACTGAAATATGGTCAATGCAATAGAGTCTGATTGAACTGTGGGAGCTACTAATAACCGACATAAAACCACATGAGCTAAATGTGGAGTTCGATGTATACGCCCCATCGAGAGGACCCAATATACCCTACCAGACGTATAGAGGCATGCTGGCGTGATCACTAAACTGATGTTGCCCACAGAGGGGACTTACACCTACGTGGCTCGTAGTTCTGGGACTATATGGGTACGCTGAAACCACCTAGTCCAACTCGGTATTATGCTACTCCCAATGAATTAAGTAGTTAACTGGTTATGACTGAATTTCTATAAATACTGGATAGCTCGAACTGAACATGCAAACTGAGAATGCAACAATTAATCTAATAATGATGCATTCATAAACTGAGGCATGTATAACTGAATACTGAAATATCTGACCTAGCATGTGTAATTCAAGAACTAAAGAAATACATAGCTAGGGTTATGAAATTCATGCGATAAACTGAGCAATAACATGATAATCTGATTTGGAACATTTAAAGAACTAACTCATGATGATCTATTCAAATTCTAGAAACACTAGGTCTGTTCATAATTATGGAATCAAGAATCTGACTGAATTCTAGGGACCTAATGGGCGAAAGGAACCCACTAGTGAAATCCCACATACCTGGTGACGAATTCCACGGAGAAATCTTTCGATTTTGGGGCTGGAACTGAAGAAACCTTGTTGCGTTCTTGAACTAGGGTTCTTGACCTTTTTCTCCTTCTTGATTCTAATTCTTCTAAGTTTGATTAATGATTTGACTTAGGTAAGTTCTAGTTATGTTTCTAGGCTTAAACTGATTAAAATCTCATGATTTAGGGTTTAAACGACGTATCTTAGGGGTTAAACAAAATAGGAAAAGACCAAAAGACCCCTAAATTAACTGTTGTCGGAGTGACCTACGGATTGGACCTACGGGCCGTAGGTCAATCTACGGTCCGTAGATTGCGTAAGTCAAGCCTGTTCGACATGCCTTCACTAAAACGAGCATAACTTTTTACTCGGAGGTCGGAATTTAGCAAACTCAGTGGCGTTGGAAAGATAATTCAATTATCTATCATTTCATAGGTCATGGCACACCTAATTCATTTTGTGCTAAAAGTTATGACCATCTGAAGTTGACCTATCAATATTTTTCATCTAACTAGCTGCTAACCTCATCTACAGTCAGACCTACGGACCGTGGATCGAATGACGGTCCGTGCTGGTCAACCGTAGTTCGGGACTGAAGCTTGGATTTTGGGTCATCGATCCACGGACACGAACTACGGTCCGTGATCTGACCTACGGACCGTAAGTCCGGCCATGGGTCAACATTTAGCCAAATTTTCTGACTGAGTTCTGGGGAAGTTTTCTGTCACGAACCACAGACCTGCAGGACGGACCGTGAGTCCATCTACGGTCCGTGGATGGTGTCCGTGAGTGCCACCTGTAACACCAGAAATCTGAAATCTCTATTTTCGGATACGGGGTGTTACATTATCTCCCCCATGGGACCATTCGTCCTCGAATGAAGACTAAACTAGCTGAAATATAGGGAGAGGGCTGCAATCCCTACCACTAAACACTAAGAACATAATTTCTAACTGAATTGAGTTCCAAGAACACGCAAATACGCTGAAAATGCAAGTACAAACTGAAGGAACATGATTCTAAGACTGAATTTTCGCATGAATGACTGAAAAACTGAAGAGGAACTATTACCTCAAGCTGGAATGGAATCGGAAGGAAAAAGATGAGAATACTTGGACTTCATGGCTGCTTCTACTTCCCAAGTAGCTCCCTCTACTTACTGACTCCTCCACAAAACCTTGACTGAAGTGACTTCTTTATTTCTCAACCTTCTAACCTGACGATCGAGAATCTCAACTGGTACATCCTCATAAGAAAGGCTATCTTTCACGGCCACACTCTCTAATGGCACTATGGATGCTGGATCACCCACACACTTCTTCAAAAGAGAAATGTGAAAGACTGGATGCACTGCTGCTAAGTCTACTGGCAACTCTAACTCATAAGCCACTTTACCAATCCTTTTCAAGATCCGGTAAGGGCCTACATAACTGGGACTGAGCTTCCCTTTCTTGCCAAATCTCATCACCCCTTTCATAGGTGACACTTTTAGGAAAACCCAATCATCAACTTGGAACTCTAGTTCCCTTCTTCTCATATCTGCATAAGACTTCTGGCGACTCTGGGCAGTCTTAAGTCTATCTCTAATGAGTTGGACTTTCTCCATAGCATCAAGGACCGAATCTGGTCCTATCAAGGCTGCTTCACCTACTTCAAACCAACCAACTGGAGATCTACATCTACGCCCATATAATGCCTCATAAGGGGCCATCTGAATGCTGGAATGGTAACTATTGTTGTAGGCGAACTCAATCAGAGGAAGGTGATCATCCCAACTACCCTTGAAGTCGATCACACAAGCTCTCAACATGTCCTCTAAGGTCTGAATGGTACGCTCTGCCTGACCATCCGTCTGCGGATGAAATGCTGTGCTAAGATTAACTTGAGTACCAAGACCTTTCTGAAATTACTTCCAGAAATGAGATGTAAACTGAAGACCTCTATCTGAGATGATAGACAAAGGAATTCCATGCAACCTCACAATCTCATTAATGTAAAGCTTGGCGTAATCCTCCGCTGAATCTGTAGTCTTGACTGCCAAAAAGCGAGAAGACTTAGTAACCCTATCAACAATCACCCAAATGGAGTCATGTTGTCTGCGAGTACGAGGTAAACCTGTGATGAAGTCCATGTTGATCACTTCCCACTTCCAAGTAGGAATGTCAATCTCTTGAGTCATACCTCCTGGTTTCTGATGTTCTACCTTTACTTGCTGGCAATTGGGGCACTTAGCCACAAAGTCTACTATATCTCTTTTCATACCAATCCACCAATAGACTTCCCGCAGATCACGGTACATCTTAGTGGCGCCTAGATGAATAGAATATCTGGAATTGTGGGCTTCTGCGAGAATATGCTATCTCAATTCACCCACATCAGGAACACACAATCTACCTTGATAGTGAAGTACACCATCTCCCCCTTGGGAGAAAACCTCCACTCTCTGATTGTGGACTGCACCCTTAAGTTCAAGCAAGATTGGATCACTATCTTGCATTTCCTTAACCTCTACTACCAAAGAAGATTCTGCCCCATTCTGAACCGTTACACCACTATCTGATATGCTCATAAGACGAACTCATAGGCGAGCAAGTCTGTGAACATCCTTTGCTAGCTCTCTCTTTTCTTCCTCAACATGTGCTACACTACCCATGGATAGTCGGCTAAGGGCATCTGCTACTACATTCACCTTACCAGGATGGTAATGCACGCTCATATCATAATCTTTGAGGAACTCTAGCCATCTTCTCTGGCGAAGATTCAACTCTTTCTGGGTGAACACATACTGAAGGCTCTTATGGTCTGTGAACACATCTACGTGAATACCATACAAGTAATGTCTCCAAATCTTAAGTGCAAACACCACTGCTGCTAGCTCGAGGTCATGAGTTGGATAATTCTTCTCATGTACCTTAAGCTGTCTAGAAGCATAAGCTATAACCTTACCTCGCTGCATCAACACACAACCTAGGCCGACTCTAGATGCATCACAATAGATCACATAACCATCTGAACCCTCTGGTAGAGTCAAGACAGGAGCTGTAGTCAACCTAGTTTTCAGTTCTGCAAAGCTTTTCTCACAATCATCTGACCATTGGAACTTAACCTTTTTCTGAGTTAACTTAGTCAATGGAGAGGCTATGGATGAAAATCCTTCCACAAACCGTCTGTAATAGCCCGCTAGACCCAAGAAACTTCTAATATCTGTAGCAGAGGTAGGTCTGGGCCATTGTTTCACTGCTTCTATCTTCTGAGAATCTACTCGAATTCCTTCACTAGACACAATATGCCCAAGGAAGGCAACTGATTGTAACCAAAACTCACACTTACTAAATTTTGCAAATAGCTGGCTATCTTTGAGAGTTTGCAGAACAACTCTCAAATGACTCACATGTTCTTCCTCATTCCTAGAGTAAATGAGCATATTATCAATAAAGACGATAACGAACAAGTCCAAGTACTGCTTGAACACTCTGTTCATCAAATCCATGAAAGTTGCGGGAGCATTGGTTAGTCCAAATGACATAACTACAAATTTGTAATGACCATACCGAGTTCTGAAGGCTGTCTTCGGAATGTCACTATCTCTGACTCTAAGCTGATGATAACCTGATCTGAGGTCTATCTTTGAGAAATGACTAGCACCCTGAAGTTGGTCAAACAAGTCATCAATCCTGGGTATAGGATACTTATTCTTGATTGTGACTTTGTTCAACTGCCTATAGTCAATACACATTCTGAGAGAACCATCTTTCTTCTTCACGAACAACACTGGTGCACCCCATGGCGAAATACTGGGTCTGATGTAGCCCTTATCTAGAAGGTCTTTCAACTACTCTTTCAATTCCTTAAGCTCAGCTGCAGCCATTCTATAAGGAGGGATAGAGATAGGCTGGGTATCTGGAAGGAGATCAATTCCAAAGTCTATTTCCCTTTCGGGAAGAACTCCAGGAAGATCTTCTGGGAACACTTCTGGAAACTCACTGACTATAGGAACTGACTCGAGAGTTGGGGATTCGGAACTAGAATCCTTAACCCGAACTAGATGATAGAGATAACCCTTAGAGATCATCTTTCTAGCCTTAAGGTAAGAAATGAATCGACCCATAGGCGCTAAGCTACTACCCTTCCATTCTAGGATTGGTTCGTCTGGAAACTGAAAACGAACAATCCTAGTTCTACAATCGACTGAGGCATAACATGAATGTAACCAATCCATGCCTAGAATGACATCGAAGTCTACCATTTCTAACTCTACAAGATCTGCTGAGGTGACTTTCTGAGAGACTGTGACAGGGCAATTTCTGTATACCCGTCTTGCTATAACTGGGTCACCGACTGGAGTAGAGACTGAGAAGGGTTCTGAAAGAGTTTCTGGACTAACACTGAATTGGACTGCTATGTAAGGAGTTACAAAAGACAAAGTAGCCCCTGGATCTAACAATGCATAAACATCAAGATCAAAGACTCGTAACGTACCAGTGACTACATCAGGAGAATCTTCCTGATCTTGACGAGCCTGAAGAGCATAGAGCCTGTTTTGCCGCTGTCCGCCACCAATACCAGAAGAGTTACCATGCTGAGTCGGGCGACCTGCAGGTGCTGCTGAAGTTGTAGACTGAGCTCTACCATTATTTCCTCCTTGACCTTGCCTTAAAGGACAATCCTTCAATCTATGACCAGACTGGCCACACCTAAAGCATCCTTCCTTACCTGCAAAGCACTCGCCCGGATGGTTCCTACCACATTTCGGGCAAGTTGGGTAGGTTTTGGTGCCTGAAACACTACCTTGAGACTTAGAGCCTGACGCCCTACCTTTCTTATCATTACGAAACCTGGGGGATGGAACACTAGCTGATGAAGGGGCTGGAGTCGAAGACTTCTGCTGAAATTGAGAGCGATTTCCACCACCCGATTTATGTTGGGAATACTCGTAGTTACCTGTTCTTGCTTTCTTAGCCTCCTTAGCCTGTTCCCTAAGCTTATCACCCTCAACCTGTTGAGCATGAGTCATGAGCCTAGAGATGTTCATGTCTTCCAACAACATAGCATTCCTACACTCTGTTTTCACTAAGTCTGACACTCCATAGAGAAACTTATTCATCTGAGCCCTGGAATCAGCAACCATGTGAGGAGCATACCTGGAGAGTTGATTAAACTTGAGCCCATACTCTTGGACAGTCATGTTACCCTGCCTCAAGTTCATAAATTCCTGAGTCCTTGCTTCTCTCAACTCTATAGGGAAAAACCTGTCCAGAAAGGTTTCCCTGAAACAATCCCAAGTAATGGGAGCGGCATCTGTACCCATGTTCTCCTTCCACTGAGTATACCAGATATGAGCTACATCCTTAAGTTGGTAAAATGCTAACTCAACCCGATCATTCCCAGTGACCTGCATCACCTCAAAGATCTTCTTGATCTCATCCAAGAAATTCTGGGGATCTTCACCAGTCTGCTATCCTAAGAACTCTGGAGGATTCATCCTAACAAAGTCACGGACCCTTGCTACTGCTGATCCACCATTTGCATTCACAGGAGCTTGAACCCGCTGATTGTTCTGGTTAGCGACACTCTGAGCCAACATCTAAATGGCATTCCTAAATTCAGCATTCGACACTTCTTGATATGGAACTGGAGGAGCTGCGTTTGCGTTCCTAGCATTCACATTCCTAGCATAAGCTCTACAAGGAGGCATGATCACTGAAACGTAGAACGTCGAGTTAGAATGGAATTAGATCATACCTTACGCACGATAAGAGTAACAAGAAAATGAAGATTTTTCCTAAAGACACTTTGTAGCCTCCCTCTCATTAGATGTGGTGCGCACTACACACCCATGAAAAGAACTCTACCTAGTGCGGCTTTTCAGACATCCTAGGACACTTAAACCTAATGCTCTGATACTAAGTTTGTCACGCCCCGAGCTACCCACGAGACGCGGACACGGGACCTAGGACCACAAGTGATCCCAAGCTAACCCTGCTGGCATGATCATGAGCATACTAAATATAATCTGAATAATAGAAATTGTGCGGAAGCTAAATCATAAATAAGATGAAAAGATGGGGAATACCCATATACTATAGCTGAATATATCAAATCTGAGAGTTTAATACAAAAGAAATATCAAACTCAAAATACTAAGCTGAATCTAACTATGTCTGAAATAAGCCTCTAAACTGACTAGAAATGCTGGGACAGGCCCCAGCTAAGTCTAGCAAAACTGAAACTAAAGGACTAAAATACTGAAAAGAAACTCATGACTATTGTCCCCGAAGAATGAGGACTCACCAACTGATTCTGCTGAACTGAAGATCGGGAATCGATCTAAGCGTGATTTGGATGCTGAGAACCTGAACCTACATCACGAGAAGATGTAGCGCACGTATGCGTCAGTACTTGAAGGGTACTGAGCATGCAGGATAGAGTAAAGCTGAAATAACATATAACTGAACAAAGCAATAAAGCAATGAAATAATCTGAACATGATATAGATACTGAAAAATACTGAATACTGAGCTAACTGATGCAATGACCAAATTTATAACATGCTGAGACTGAATACTGACTGTACTGAAATATGGTCAATGCAATAGAGTCTGACTGAACTGTGGGAGCTACTAATAACCGACATAAAACCACATGAGCTAAATGTGGAGTTCGATGTATACGCCCCACCGAGAGGACCCAATATACCCTGCCAGAGGTATAGAGGCATACTGGCGTGATCACTAAACTGATGTTGTCCACAGAGGGGACTTACACCTACGTGGCTCGTAGTTCTGGGACTATATGGGTACGCTGAAACCCTAGTCCAACTCGGTATTATGCTACTCCCAATGAATTAAGTAGTTAACTGGTTATGACTGAATTTCTATAAATACTGGATAGCTCGAACTGAACATGCAAACTGAGAATGCAACAATTAATCTGATAATGATGCATTCATAAACTGAGGCATGTATAACTGAATACTGAAATATCTGACCTAGCATGTGTAATTCAAGAACTAAAGAAATACATAGCTAGGGTTCTGAAATTCATGCGATAAACTGAGCAATAACATGATAATCTGATTTGGAACATTTAAATAACTAACTCATGATGATCTGTTCAAATTCTAGAAACCCTAGGTCTATTCATAATTATGGAATCAAGAATCTGACTGAATTCTAGGGACCTAATGGGCAAAAGGAACCCACTAGTGAAATCCCACATACCTGGTGACGAATTCCACAGAGAAATCTTTCGATTTTGGGGCTGGAACTAAAGAAACCTTGTTGCGTTCTTGAACTAGGGTTCTTGACCTTTTTCTCCTTCTTGATTCTAATTCTTCTAAGTTTGATTAATGATTTGACTTAGGTAAGTTCTAGTTATGTTTCTAGGCTTAAACTGATTAAAATCTCATGATTTAGGGTTTAAACGACATATCTTAGGGGTTAAACGAAATAGGAAAAGACCAAAAGACCCCTGAATTAACTGCTGTCGGAGTGACCTACAGGATTGGACCTACGGGCCGTAGGTCAATCTACGGTCCGTAGATTGCGTAAGTTAAGCCTGTTCGACAGGACTTCACTAAAACGAGCATAACTTTTTACTCGGAGGTCGAAATTTAGCAAACTCGGTGGCGTTGGAAATATAATTCAATTATCTATCATTTCATAAGACATGGAATACCTAATTAATTTTGTGCTAAAAGTTATGACCATCTGAAGTTGACCTATCAATATTTTTCATCTAACTAGCTGCTAACCTCATCTACGGTCAGACCTACGGACCGTGGATCGAATGACGGTCCGTGCTGGTCAACCGTAGTTCGGGACTGAAGCTTGGATTTCGGGGCATCGATCCACGGACACGAACTACGGTCCGTGACCTGACCTACGGACCGTAAGTCCGGCCATGGGTCAACACTTAGCCAAATTTTCTGACTGAGTTCTGGGGAAGTTTTCTGTCACGAACCACGGACCTGCAGGACGGACCGTGAGTCCATCTACGGTCCGTGGATGGTGTCCGTGAGTGCCACCTGTAACACTAGAAATCTGAAATCTCTATTTTCGGATACGGGGTGTTACAATTTAGTTCTTGAAGGTCCAACTAAAAAAAAAAGTAAGAACAAAAAGATGATCAAATTCAAAACTTTGAAAAAAAACATGAGGGGGACCTTACTTGTTTTGCCAATTCAAACAACGATGCCGAATTCGAATCCTCATCAACAAAGTCGTTATCATCAATGACAATTGTATCTAAAATATCAATACCACAACAAATATCATCTAGTTCTTGTGCCTTTCTTTTTGGACGATTCCACGAACGATCTGTTGGACTAGGAGATGCATTGGGTCGTCTAACACCATCCGGTGAAGCGTACATATGAGAAATTTCATCACAAGGCGTCTCAAGGTTTGACGTTTGGTCATTACCATTGTCTGATGATACATGAAGTTCATTTGTTCCAGAAGAACTATGGCCAACTTCGGGAGCAAGTGAAGTCGCCTTTGAGGCTAATGTGAGACGCCTCAATTTGATTTCGCAGGCACATCCCCATCTTTCGAGGTTTTAGACTTGGATGAGGTCTTAGCGACTTGCAGAGTATCATTTGACTTCACTTGAGATTTAGAAGAAGGATGTGACTTTTCCTTTGATTGATCAAAAGCCCCTTTAGATGAAGTGGATGTAGAGTCTTGCTTCGTCTTCTTCAAAATGATGCGGAGGTTTCCTTGGGAATTATTCATCCTTTGGAATGGCCACCAGTCTACATACTCGCGGGTCATTAAAGGAGGACCCTCTAATGGGCACGTTGTAATCATGACTTTAGAAAAAGTATTAAGTCGAAAAGAGGAATTGCAAAGTTGCACCAATGTTAATAGTGTACCATCGTAAGGACGCTCCATAAGATCTCCGGGAACATCTTGACAAAAACTGAATTGTTGACTAAATCTGATAGGGCTTTAGGACTCCAGGATGTTATTTGAATCATGCCTAAGGGTTACAGAGCCTGAACGAAGGCTTATGATATATTCGTTCCACGAATTTGAAAGCTTGCTATTATCAGTAAGGTGCAAATCCCTCCATTGCAGCATTGCTAAATGATGGAGGCGACGGGCATCATCCTGTTGAAATAACTTTTGGGCGTCAGTAAAATTAAAACACTTGGCCATCTTCTCGCCAGAAATTTTGCAAAGAGGTATCGATCGATGTGAACGATTGGCACGATAATGAGTCCCAAAGTGTTCCCCAAGCCAACCATATACATAGTGTATGGGGAAAATTATATTTGCCACACTCAAGTTTGAAGAAGTAGAGATTTCTTTCAGGCTGCGATATATGTTGCAAGAACTGGGACCGCTAAGGAGAATTTCTTTCCATGAGCCATCAAGCTCGCAACTTTAAAAATACTAGCGCGCACATGGTTGACTTTCTTATTCGGAAGAACAAATTTGTAAAGCCAACAAGCAAAAAAGGCTGCCAAGTTAGTCTCATCTCTAAGTGATTCTTCCACATCTAACTCGACAAATGGGGCATTCTCCTCGTCAGTCCACGGTAGGAAGTTCGAATCAATATGTCCAAAAGGATTGTGATTTAATCTTGGCTTTGTGGCTCGTACCTTTGATACCTTTTGCAGAGGGTCGGCATATCTATTAGGTCCTCTAAACCAAAACTTCACCCAATCATGGACGGACACTTCTTGGAGATCATCTTTCGCTAATCTGTAGAAGGCCGAAAACAAATATCGACAACTTTGGGGAAGAATCAATTCTTTTTGAGTATCCGTCTGTGTCAATTCTTTCGCCGAGGGAACGACTTCGTCATAAAAGTGCCCTTGTACGGGAAGACCTCCAATGGATTGTAAGTCCCAAAGTGATATGGACATCCCTCCAATGAAAGTAGAAAGCGTATTGGTAGATAGGCGCCAAAGTTCACAAAAAGCATGGAGTACATTGTCGTCATAGTCGTACGTGAACAAAGAAGTATATACAACGTCATAGACCTTGATGAGCTCCAAAATCTCCTATTGTGGCGGGGCAACACGTCCTCTACCCATTCCCAGTAGCCAGGTGTGTAGCAAACATTACCAAAGTTAGAAGAAGGAACACGCCAATTGTTGAAACTTCCATCAGAATGAGAAGATTTAGAAGATGCTGCGTCATGATGAATCGTGGATTTCAGTAAAGGAACCTTCATGCTAGTAGCCTTGCTCGAGAAGTTTCTCATAACATCTTTGGTATCCATTTTTGACCATTCTTTAAGGAGAAGAGATTCATCATATGCTCCACTAACAAGGGAGAAGACGCCGATAGCAGGAGGTTGAACTTCCAAAAGTAGAACTTTGGCATTCGGATTTTGTTGGTCATCGCCCACTATTTCAAGAAGAGGATGCAGCAAATCTCGGTCGCGGAAGTGCATCATGTTGTGGGATCGGAGTCGTATTTATCTATCAAATATCTGCGAAAAAAATTAAACAAAAGAAAAAGTTCAGTTTCGTATGAACATGTCCAAAATAAAGGTGGTAGCCTCAAATTTTTTGCGGTTGGTGAAAGGCTGATTTCAAATAGAAAACTGAATCAACACAGATGCAATCTAATCGTGGTTTTCGTATATGATGTAGCCCTATGAATTTACTTTCCAACACCGCAAACCGCTTGTGATTTCGTTATTTCTACGTCCAGATATGAATTTTTTCGCGAAGTCGCACAAAGCTGATGCGTTCAGTTTATCAGAATTTTAGGCTTAGTTCAAAAAATCACCTGAGTAAATCCGACAGTTGTCTGATCGTGATTTTCGGATATATTGTAGCTCTATGAGTCTAATTTCTGGAAAATCAAACGGATCACGATTTCAATATCCCTACAATGAGATATGAATTTCCTACCAAAGTCGCGCTGAGCTGAAAAAGGGTGACGAAAATCAAAGTTGAGAGAGAAGGTCTCAATTGAACTTGACGATGCGGCAATGCGATATACAATCACCGGGTGAATGTGGGTATATATAGATTTCAAAATATGGAGACATCAATTTGATTCCTACAAATTATGGAAAATTATAATGATGGAAAGTTTAGTTCTTACAAATTATGGAAATTATGGTAAATTTTCATAGGAATTAAATTATGGAAATTTTCCATGGGAATCAAATTATGGAAATTCCATAGAAACCAAACTATGGCAAGTTTTCATAAGAATCAAATTATGAAAATTTTCCAAAGAAGTCGAGTTATGGAAATCTCATAGAAACCAAATTATAGTAAGGTTTTCTCAGAAACTACATGGGGAGTAAAAAGAAAAAAAAAAACCTGAATGAGAATAGACTCGCGCAATGAGAATTTGAATTCCTTGCGTTTTACTCAAGTGATTTAAAAAAGAAAAAAAAAATGGCAGGGCATTCAACCCCAAAGAAAGCAGCGCCTAAAATTTTTGTCGAAATCACAAGCTCTGTATCACCAAGTTAAGCTTGTAGACGCAATCCTTGCTCATCGAATTGGCGGTCCTTTTGTAGTTGATGACCCAAATAAAATTACCAAACTATGAAGAAATGTCATGCGATAAGTCTTCATGAGCTCAAAACACTTCAAGTCGAAAATGAGTTGATAAACAACCGAAAGTCAAATGATCTCTTACAAATTAGAGAATATTGTCATGAAGACTCTGGTAAATATTGACATCAACATATCGGCATAGTCATTTCTCATGAAGCTTCAAATGTTTCTTGAAAGATCAATTACGAAAAAAAAACATTTGCTTCACAAATACTTCAAGGCTTGTCTTTACAAGTTCGATAAATCGAGCATCCCAACAAGCCTCGAAGCAGGGGGCATTTGTAGACAGTGAAGTTTTATTGATAAATCCATAATAAATTTGGATTAAATCTTAAATTCATGATGCGTTGACCAAGTCAAATTACTGGTTAATAAACTCGGATTAATATTTATGTCAAAATTATATGACTTAAATCAAGTCCAAATAACATTTGGGCCAGTCCATTAAATTGACAAGATGAGCCCAACTCATGTTCTTCAGGCCCAAGGGTCAAAATTGCTTGGACCAAAATACCCCTAAAGTCCTAGCTCAAGCTTATATAAAGAAGTCTTCATAAGACCAAAAGAGAGACACATATACATACACACAGAATACATAGTTGCTCTTCATTGGTGATTTGCAAGTCTTCCGCATACAAAGAAGTCTTCACTCCAAGTATTGAGCCGCAAGTATTCCGCCAAATCAAGAACATTTGTGGAGAGAAGAATCAGGGGATTACATATCTTTTTTTAAGAGATTTTATAAAGATTGTAACCTTCGCATTTATTCAAATACAAATATTATTGTTTGTTTGCTATTTTTCTTTTCCTGTTTACTGTATTTCAGGATTGAAACTTTAGACACTTACAAATACTTATGTTAGTACTCTGACATTTTATTATTAATAAAAATGTATTATATACCTAGACACAATGTGCAACAATTTTTGTCCTTTGGTGGGCATTAGTATGCCCTTCATTACTCTCACTTACATAGCCTCATAATGTTGGCTCATTATGTTGCATTTTCAAAAAATAAAATAAAATGTCCTAGTTAGTAGGGATGTTATATATCTTGAGAATAAGTATAAGAGGGGGGTTTGACCTTGGTTTGACCTTTCCTCATAATACAACACAAGGATAAATAATTTGTGACACTGTCTCCTCTCCTAAGCTTGAGAATTCCTGTTATGTTTCCAACCTGAACTTACCTTTAGAGCTTCCTGAGCTCTAGGCTCAACCACGTTCACTCTTCCATCTTCAGCTAGTCTATTCTGCACCCCCCTAGCAGCATTTGTCCGTCTGAACATTGGAACGGTAACCAAAAAAATGCCCCTCTAAAAACAAGTTAATTAACAAACAAAAAAGTTTGCTTTGTTGTATCTTAGTCTAATGGACCGCAATTGGCTTTTGTCTAGTTGACAAGACCCTTTTGCACCATTAGGCAAATAGTAAAGAGAGTTGAAAACTTGGCTATTTTGACTATTGTTTGTCAATTTTGCTAGATGATCCGCAACCATATTAGGCTTTCTTAGGCAGTGACTAGCTTTAACATTAGCTTGCTTCATCATTTGCTAAATCCTCCTAAAAGAATTCGATGACATATTCAATAATATCTTATTTTATGAAATCCTATATATATATTAACAATTGTGGAAGAAAGTGCCATAATCTGCACAACATTTTTGCTCGACCTGTTTGCCTTTGTTTCTTGTAGAATTTAACGGAGTATCAACATATGCTGGATTCTTACACTTTGTTTGCATGGTTGTTACATATTGTTTCACAATGTATCATATTGTATTTTATTGTGTTGTATTGTATCCTACTATATTGTTTTAATGAATATAGTGTTTGTATATATTGTATTCATGTTATCCGTCGTTACATAATGTCACACACCCATAATTTGAATGTTAAACGTACAAGAAAAGTAGGGTACGGAGTAGAGTGTTAAATTAGGTCTTAGGCCTAACTCACACCCCAAAAGCTAACTCAAAGGGAGGAGGATTACCCCTAGGACAATAGTCATGAGTCTCTTTTCAGTATTTTTTTTAGTCCTTTAGATTCAGTTTTGCTAGACTTAGTTGGGGCCTGTCCCAGTATATCTAGTCAGTTAGAGGCTATTTTCAGACATAGATAGACTCAACTTAGTATTGAGTTAATATCTTCTTTGTATTAAACTCATCAATTTTCATATATCGCAGTTATAGTATATAGGTATTCCTCATCTTTTCATCTTATTTATGATTTAGCTTCCGTATCAGTTATTATATTTAGTATACGCATGATCATGCCAGCAGGATTAGCTTGGGATCACTTGTGGTCCTAGGTCCCGTGTCCGTGTCTCGGGGGTATCTCGATACGTGACAAACTTGGTATTAGAGCCTTAGGTTTAAGTGTCCTAGGATGTCTGAAAAGGCGCACTAAGTAGAGTCTTTTTCATGGGTGTAAAGTGCACCACATCTAATGAAGGGGAGGTTACAAAGTGTTTTAGGAAATCTTCATTTTCTTGTTACTCTTATCATGCGTAAGGAATGATCTAAATTCCATTCTAACTTGACGTTCTATGCTTCAGTGATCATGCCTCCTCGTAGAGCTAATGCCAGGAATGCGAATGCAAGGAACACAAACGCAGCTCCTCCAGTCCCTGATGAGGAAGTATCGAATGCAGAGCTCAAGAACGTCATTCAGATTTTGGCTCAGAGTGTTGCCAACCAGAACAATCAGCGGGTTCAAGCTCCTGTGAATGCAAATGGTGGATCAGTAGTAACGAGGGTTCGTGACTTTGTTAGGATGAATCCGCCTGAGTTCTTAGGATCGCAGACTGGAGAGAATCCCCAGAATTTCTTGGATGAGATCAAGAAGATCTTTGAAGTGATGCAGGTAACTGGGAATGATCGGGTTAAGTTAACATCTTACCAACTTAAGGATGTGGCTCATAGCTGGTATACTTAGTGGAAGGAGAACAGGGGTACAGATGCAGCACCTATTACTTGGGATTATTTCAACGAAACATCATTCCTTACCTGCAAGGCACTCGCCCCGATGGTTCTTACTACATTTCGGGAAAGTTGGGTAAGTTTTGGAGCCTGAAACACTACCTTGAGACTTAAAGCCTGATGCCCTACCTTTCTGATCGTTACGAAACCTGGGGGATGGAACACTAGCTGATAAATGGGCTAGAGTCGAAGACTTCTGCTGAAACTACGAGAGATTTCCACCACCCAATTTCTGTTGGGAATACTCGTAGTTACATGTTCTTGCTTTTTTAGTCTCCTTAGCCTGTTCCCTAAGCTTATCACCCTCAACCTGCTAAGCATGAGTCATGAGCCTAGAGATATTCATGTCTCCCAATAACATAGCATTCCTGCACTCTATTTTCACTAAGTCTGACACTCCATACAAAAACTTATTCATCTGAGCCTTGGAATCAGCAACCATGTGAGGAGCATACCTGGAGAGTTGGTTAAACGTAAGCCCATACTCTTGGACAATCATGTTACCCTGCCTTAAGTTCATAAATTCCTGGGCCTTGCTTCTCTTAACTCTATGGGGAAAAACCTGTCTAGAAAGGTTGTGGTCAGTCTGGTCATAGATTGAAGGATTGTCCTTCTAGACGGGTCAATGAGGAAGTAATGGTAGAGGTCAGTCTACAACTTCAGCAGCACCAGCAGGTCGCCCGACTCAGTAGGGTAATCATCTGGTACAGGTGGCGGATAGCGCCAAAATAGGCTATATTGTCTTCAGGCTAGTCAAGATCAGGAAGATTCTCCTGATGTAGTCACTGGTACGTTACGAGTCTTTGATCTTGATGTTTATGCATTGTTAGATCCAGGGGCTACTTTGTATTTTGTAACTCCTTACATAGTAGTCAAATTCAGTGTTAGCCCAGAAACTCTTTCAGAACCCTTCTCAATCTCTACTCCAGTAGGTGACCCAGTTATAGCTAGACGGGTATACAGAAATTGCCCTGTCACAGTCTCTCAGGAAGTCACCTCAGCAGATCTTGTAGAGTTAGAAATGGTAGACTTCGATGTCATTGTAGGCATGGATTGGTTACATTCCTATTATGCCTCAGTTGATTGTAGAACTAGGATTGTTCGTTTTATGTTTCGAGATGAACCAATCCTAGAATGGAAGGGTAGTACCATAGCGTCTATGGGTCGATTCATTTCTTACTTTAAGGCCAGAAAGATGATCTCTAAGGGTTATCTCTATCATCTACTTCAGGTTAAGGATTCTAGTTCTGAATCCACAACTCTTGAGTCAGTCCCTGTAGTCAATGAGTTTCTAGAAGTGTATCTAGATGATCTTCCCAGAGATCCTCCTGAAAAGGGAAATCGACTTTGGGATTGATCTCCTTCCAGATACCCAGCCTATCTCTATTTCTCCTTACAGAATGGCTCCAACTGAGCTTAAGGAATTGAAAGAGCAATTGAAAGACCTTTTATATAAGGGCTTCATCAGACCTAGTATTTCGCCATGGGGTGCACCAGTGTTATTCGTAAAGAAGAAAGATGGTTCTCTCAGAATGTGCATTGACTATAGGCAGTTGAACAAGGTCACAATTAAGAATAAGTATCCCATCCCCAGGATTGATGACTTGTTTGACCAAATTCACGGTGCTAGTCATTTCTCAAAGATAAACCTCAAATCAAGTTATCATCAGCTTAGAGTCAGAGATAGTGGCATTCTGAAGACAGCCTTCAGAACTCGATACGATCATTACGAATTTGTAGTTATGTCATTTGGAGTAACCAATGCTCCTGCAGCTTTCATGGATTTGATGAACAAAGTGTTCAAGAAGTACTTAGACTTGTTCGTTATTGTCTTTATTGATGATATCCTCATTTACTTTAGGAATGAGGAAGAACATGTGAGTCATTTGAGAGTTGTTCTGCAAACTCTTAAAGATCGCCAGTTATTTGCAAAATTTAACAAGTGCAAGTTTTGGTTACAATCAGTTGCTTTCCTTAGGCATATTGTGTCTAGTGAAGGAATTTGAGTAGATTCCCAAAAGATAGAAGTAGTGAAACAATGGCCCAGACCTACCTCTACTATAGATATCAGAAGTTTCATAGGTCTAAGGGGCTATTACAGACGGTTCGTGGAAAGATTTTCATCCATACCCTCACCATTGACTAGGTTGACTCAGAAGATGGCCAAGTTTCGATGGTCAGATAATTGTGAGAAAAGCTTCGCAGAATTGAAAACTAGGTTGACTACAGCTCCTGTCTTGACTCTACCAGAGGGTTCAGATGGTTATGTGATATATTGTGATGCATCCAGGGTCGGCCTAGGTTGTGTATTGATGCAGCTAGGTAAGATTATAACCTATGCTTCTAGACAGCATAAGGTACATGGGAAGCATTACCCGACTCATGACCTCGAGCTTGCAGCAGTGGTGTTTGCACTCAAGATTTGGAGACACTACTTGTATGGTGTTCATGTAGATGTGTTCACAGACCATAAGAGCCTCCAGTATGTATTCACCCAGAAAGAGTTGAATCTTCGCCAGAGAAGTTGGTTTGAGTTCCTCAAAGATTATGATAGAGCGTGCATTACCATCCGGGTAAGGCGAATCTAGTAGCAGATGCTCTTAGCAGATTATCTATGGGTACTGTAGCACATGTTGAGGAAGAGAGAAAAGAGCTAGCAAAGGATATTCACAGACTTAGTCGCCTAGGATTTCATCTTATGAGCATATCAGATGGTGGTGTAATGGTTCAAAATGGGGCAGAATCTTCTTTGGTAGTAGAGGTTAAGGAAAAGCAAGACAGTGATCCAATCTTGCTTGAACTTAAGGGTGTAGTCCACAATCAGAGAGTGGGGGTTTTCTCCCAAGGGGGAGATGGTGTGCTTCGCTACCAGGGTCAGTTATGTGTTCCTAATATAGGCTAGTTGAGACAGTATATTCTTGCAGAGGCCCATAACTCCAGTTATTCTATCCATCCAGGCGCCACTAAGATGTACCGCGATCTACGGGAAGTCTATTGGTGGAATGGTATGAAAAGATATATAGGAAACTTTATCGCTAAGTGCCCCAATTGCCAGCAAGTCAAGGTAGAATATCAGAAACCAGGAGGCATGACTCAAGAGATTGGCATTCCTACTTGGAAGTGGGAAGTGATCAACATGGACTTCATCACAGGTTTACCTCGTACTCGCAGACAATATGACTCTATTTGGGTGATTGTTAATAGGGAAACTAAGTCTTCTCGCTTTTTGGCGGTCAAGACTACAGATTCGATGGAGGATTACTCGAAGCTTTACATTAATGAGATTGTGAGGTTGCATGGGATTCCTTTGTCTATCATCTCATATAGAGGTCCTCAGTTCACCTCTCATTTCTAGAAGTCACTTCTGAAGGGTCTTGGTACTCACGTTAACCTTAGCACATCATTTCATCCATAGATGGATGGTCAGGCAAAGCGTACCATTCAAACCTTAGAGGACATGTTGAAAGCTTGTGTGATCGACTTCAAGGGTAGTTGGGACGATCACTTTCCTCTTTTTGAGTTCCCCTACAACAATAGTTACCATTCCAACATTCAGATGGCCCCTTATGAGGCATTGTATGGGCTTAGATGTAGATCTCCAGTTGGTTGGTTTGAAGTAGGTGAAGCAGCCTTGATAGGGCCAGATTCAGTCTGTTATGCTATGGAGAAAGTGCAATTCATCAGAGATAGACTTAAGACTGCCCAGAGTCGCCAGAAGTCTTACGCAGATGTAAGGAGAAGGGAACTAGAGTTCCAACTTGATGATTGGGTTTTCTTGAAAGTGTCACCCATGAAGGGGGTGATGAGATTTGGCAAGAAAGGGAAGCTCAGTCCCAGATATGTAGGCTCTTACCAAATCTTGAAAAGGATTGGTAAAGTGGCTTATGAGTTAGAGTTGCCAACAGATTTAGCAATAGTGCATCCAGTCTTTCACATTTCACTTTTGAAGAAGTATGTGGGTGATACAGCATCCGTAGTGCCATTAGAGACTGTGGCTGTAAAAGATAGTCGTTCTTATGAGGATGTACCAGTTGAGATTCTCGATCATCAAGTTAGAAGGTTGAGAAACAAAGAAATCGCTTCAGTCAAGGTTTTATGGAGGAGTCAGTCCGTAAAGGGAGCTACTTGGGAAGCAGAAGCAGCTATGGAGTCCAAGTATCCTCACCTCTTTTCTTTCGATTCCATTCCAGCTTGAGGTAATAGTTCCTCTTCAGTTTTTCAGTCATTCATGCACAAATTCAATTTAGTATCATGCTCCTTCAGTTTGTACTTGCATTTTAAGCGTATTTGCATGTTCTTGGAACTCAGTTCAGTCAGAAATTCAGTCTTCGGTGTTTAGTGGTAGGGATAGCAACCCTTTTCCCTCTATCTTAGGCAGTTTAGTCTTCATTTGAAGATGAATGTTCTCAAGGGGGAGATAATGTAACACCCCGTATCTTAGATAGACCAAAATGTAGATTTTGAGAAGTTGCAGGTGCAACCCACGGTTGCATCCAGGGACCATAGGTCAGACCACGGTCCGTGTTGGTAGTCCGTGGTTCACCACTGCAACCCCTCCCCAAACCCAGCTCAGAAAATCGGCTAAGTCTCGACCCATGGACAGACCCACGGTCTGTAGGTCAGACCACGGTCCGTGATCTATGTCTGTGAATCAAGACTCCTTTACCCAGACTCTGACACGAACTACGGTCTACCAGCATGGACCATTGTTCCATGCATGGTCTGTAGGTCGGACCGTAGATGAGGGTCAGCAGCCAGTTAGAGGAAAATTATTGATTGGGTCAACTTCAAATGGTAATAACTCTTAGCAAAAAATGAATTATATGTCCCATGATCTATGATATGATAGATAATTGAATCATCTTTCCAACGCCACCAAGTTTGCTAAAATCCGACCTCCGAGTAAAACGTTATGCTCATTTTAGTGAAGACTTGTCGGACAGACTTGACCGATGAACCCACACGACGGCCGATAGATCAAACGACGGACCGTCGTCCTTCCGTGGATAGGCTTCGCCAGAATTAAGTTAGGGTTGTTTTGGTCCATTTCCTATTTCGATGGAGCCCTAAGCTACGTCGGTTAGACCCTAAATCATGAGGTTTTGGTCAGTTTAAGCCTAGGAACATAACTAGAACTTACTTATGTCAAATCATTAATCAAAACTTAGAAAAATTAGAACGCTAAGAGGAGAAAGAAGTCAACAACCCTAGTTCAAAAATGCAGCAAGTTTTCTTCAATTACAGCCTAGAAATCAAAGGATTTCTCCGTGAAATTCGTCACCAGGTAGTGGAATATCACAAGTGGGTTCCTTTTACCCATTAGGTCCCTAGATTTCAGTCAGTTTCTTGATTCCCTTATTATGACTAGACCTAAGGTTTCTTGAATGTTAGAATTGTCGGGTTCTTAGCTGTTAGAATGACCCAAATCAGATTAGTACGTAAATATTCAATTTATTGCATGAATTCCAGAACCCTAGCTATGTATTTCTTTAGTTCTTGAATTACACATGTTAGGTCAGATATTTTAGTTATTCAGTTATACATGCCTCAGTTATTAATGCATCAATATCAGTTTAATTGTTGCATACTCAGTTTACATGTTCAGTTCGAGCTATCTAGTAACTTATATAAATTCAGTCATAATATGTTAATTACTTAATCCATTGGGAGTAGCATAATACCGAGTTGGACTAGGGTTCAGCGCACCCAAATAGTCCCAGAACTACTAGCTATGTAGGTTGTAAGTCCTCTCTGTGGACATCATTTCAGTGATCATGCTAGCATGCCTATATACCTCTGACAGGGTATATTGGGTCCTCTTGATGGGGCGTATACATCGGACTCCACATTTAGCTCATGTGGTTTAATTATCAGTTATTAGTAGCTCCCACAGTTCAGTCAGATTCTATTGCATTGACCATTTATCAGTATTTCCAGTATTCAGTTTCAGCATGTTATAAATTGGTCACTGCATTCAGTTATCTCAGCATTCAGTATCTATATCTTGTTCAGATTATATCATTGCTTATTTGATTTGTTCAGTTATATGTTATTTTAGTTGTAATCTGTCCTACATGCTCAGTACCTTTCAAGTACTGACGCATACGTGCGCTACATCTTCTCGTGATGTAGGTTCAGGTTCTCTGTATCCAGATCACGCTTAGATGGATTCTCGATCTCCAGTTCAGTAGAATCAGTAGTGAGTCCTCATTCTCCAAGGACAATAGTCATGAGTCTCTTTTCAGTATTATTTTTAGTCCTTTAGTTTCAGTTTTGCTAGACTTAGATGGGGCCTGTCCCAGCATTTCTAGTCAGTTAGAGGCTATTTTCAGACATAGATAGATTCAACTTAGTATTGAGTTAATATCTTCTTTGTATTAAACTCATCAATTTTCATATATCTCAGTTATAGCATATGGGTATTCCCCATCTTTTCATCTTATTTATGATTTAGCTTCCGCATCAGTTATTATATTTAGTATGCTCATGATCATGCCAGCAAGGTTAGCTTGGGATCACTTGTGGTCCTAGGTCCCGTGTCCGTGTCTCGGGGTAGCTTGGGGCGTGACACAGAAGAAGAGAAAACAACAATAAACCATGATACAATATACTATCACAGATCTTCAACAAAAACTTAACAATTTGAAAGCGAAAAGAACATAGAGAAGAAACTCAAATTGTTAATGAAATTTCTAAAAGTAATGGACAATTCTATGAGTATTAGGCCAAAAAATATTTGTTCGTATTGCCTCTTGGATATAGGCCTCTATGAACAGTTCATTGTTCTTCTTTGATTCTCCAAATAACTGCTTATACAGGATCACCAAAGCAAATCATTGAAGAGTTGCAAAGAAATGATATTCAAAGTAAAAATTTGTTTTGAAAAGAAGAGATCAAGTAGCACATACATTTTTATTTTTATTACAACAAGAAAAGTTAGTATTGTCATTTTCACAAGTTTAATTGGTTCTTAGACACCAAAACAAAAGTAAAGGAAACCAATTTAGATTTGTATACATAAAATTAGAGAAAAGAGTCAACTATGCTCAATTGAAGTGTCACGCTATAGATTAAAAATTAGAAATATGTAAAAATGTTTCAGTTTCAACATATTTCCTTTATACCAACATAATCAATGGTCATGACTTGTTCCTGCAAATGCAAGAGATCAATTTTTACACCTAAATTACCTGCTATATATAATGAGATCAATTTTACAACAACATGGTGAAGTTATATTTACTTAAACGAAAGTCGATTCAACAAACTTAGCTGAAAGTGTCAAATCCACCTGCTTTTGAATCTGGAGCGTTGAGGTGGCCAAAAAATATGGAAAACCTACATATCATCTTTGTTACACCCACCTTCCTAGTTCCTAATAATTGGTCCTCCATGGCCAAGTGAAGTTGTAGATATTGAGAATCCAAAAAGACTATTTTTTTCCAGCAACATCAAAATGAGGAAGATACTTCCTTCAATTAGACAATATTAAAGCATCCAGGATCGTAAGGGTAGAAGTGGAGCTAGGGGATAACAATTTTTGGAAAGTTGCGACATAAACCTATTTTTCTCTCACAATCTGCTATTTATCAACCTAAATTTCAAATGTAGTCACTTAATCTTACGTTGATCTCGAGCACTAAGAAAGATTGTCCATTCATAACAATCTCAATAAGAATACTACAATGCTGACGTTTACAAACTTCATTCACAAATTTTCAATCTAATACAAATGAAAAAGAACTTGAAAGGAAAATAAAATGGGGGAATGAACCTACAACAAATTGTATGTGTTAAATACATCTACGATCAGCAAAATCTAACAATAACAAGTGACTGACACGGAAACCGACAACATTATCTGATGCATTATCAGCTAATAAAGTTATGTATATTCTGATTGGGAAAAATTAAATCATATTTTCATCTAAATGGTAGAACATGAAAATCGTAAGAGTGATTTTTCTAGTGAGTTTTACTGGAGAAACACATAAGAAATTATTTCAATAGAGAATGAGACATTGCTTATTTATTTACCAGCAAACAAAAGAGAATAAAAAACTTATTAATTAATATATATTCTTGCCTAATTAACTTGTGAATAAGAAAATGTCATTTGAGGCAGATTGAAAAGGTCAATAACTACAAAATTATTTTACAAAATGAGGGAACAAAACTTAACTGCCATATAATGCTTGTCTTCCAAGAATAGATGCATTTATGCTTGTAAGATACATAAATCTATTCAAGAATCATTTGCATTGGAACAAATTAAAGGTAAGCCCATACTCTTGGACAGTCATGTTACCCTGCCTTAAGTTCATAAATTCCTGGGCCTTGCTTCTCTTAACTCTATGGGGAAAAAACCTGTCCAGAAAGGTTGTGGTCAGTCTGGTCATAGATTGAAGGATTGTCCTTCTAGACAGGGTCAATGAGGAAATAATGGTAGAGCTCAGTCTACAACTTCAGCAGCACCGGCAGGTCGCCCGACTCAGTAGGGTAATCATCTGGTACAGGTGGCGGATAGCGCCAAAATAGGCTCTATGCTCTTCAGGCTAGTCAAGATCAGAAAGATTCTCCTGATGTAGTCACTGGTACGTTATGAGTCTTTGATCTTGATGTTTATGCATTGTTAGATCCAGGGGTTGCTTTATATTTTGTAACTCCTTACATAGTAGTCAAATTCAGTGTTAGCCCAGAAACTCTTTCAGAACCCTTCTCAGTCTCTACTCCAATAGGTGACCCAGTTATAGCTAGACGGGTATACAGAAATTGCCCTGTCACAGTCTCTCAGGAGTCACCTCAGCAGATCTTGTAGAGTTAGAAATGGTAGACTTGGATGTCATTCTAGGCATAGATTGCCTCACATTTTACAGTTTTTTTGTTGGTCTGGGTGGTTTAACTGACAGCTCGACGCTTAAAGATTTTGATTTAATAACTGATGGCTTCATCTCCACTTTGCTTTTGTTGAGTGACATCAACTTTTTAGCGTTCCTCACGTTAATGCTAGGCTGAAAAACATGTTCCTCTTTTGTGTAGGACAAAACTAATATAATTTTTGGGTGACGCTAGAGATTATTCAGGATGACTTCCTCAGATGAATGTGGAATAGTCTATTTGACAATGTCTGTTACACATGGTCAATACGTAGAAGTTGGTGCTGAAAACAAAATTAGTCATTTGTAAGAATTCAAAAAATCTAATGAGAAAAAGGTAATGCAAAATAAGAAAATATAATCAGCCTGTACATGTATAGAATTTAAATTTTAGCCAGCTAATAGTTGGTAGGGGCAGTGCACCAATTTCTGCAACAGGATCAGAAGTCATATGAGAAAACACAGTAAAAAACTGTAATAGATAGCTTGATCAACGGCAACAGGGGTTTCTCAAAGCTTGTTGGTTAGTTTGACATGTTCAAATATAATTTCTCTGTCAAGTATCCAATAAAATCTATGTGTTAATCTTTTGATTGAAGTTGGTGAAACTTTTACTCTTGCAGCAGAGATCCGATATGTCAAAAAGAGTGTAAGCTTGTTGCATAACGTCCAATATCATCACCATACACAACTGCCTAATTTGTTGCTCATGTAAAGTTTAATAGTTTTTTGACATGTAGGGAAGTAATATAATTATGTGAAGAAAATGAGATGATACTGCTATAGGTAAAAGTACCTCTTCATCTTCGAAAATCAAAATTTGAAATTTGATTTTCTTCTCCAGACTTTCTCGCTCTCGACTCATTTCCACAATTTAGACTCTGCAAGTCCAATCAGGATGCTAGTCGTTATTCGATCGATATTGAATCTTAGTACCATGCGTCCACCCAAGATATCTTGACAATAATATGGGCAGGAAGAGTTAGAGTACCACACCAATTAGAGTTCTCTTCAATTTGTGACATCTAATTAAATTAAGATGCACATTCTTTTGCTTATGTCTAAGTTCTTACAATGTTT